>NW_017308340.1:5550-65136 GCF_000935625.1 Nanorana parkeri | reverse complement strand
GTTCTGCCCTAACATTGACTAGTCGCTGACGGCCACAATTCGCACGTTCAGACCCAGATTTTCGGCTGACAGTCCGGTCTTTAAACACTTTAACAACAGCTGCACTTGAACATTTAACGAATTCTGCTGTTTTGCTGATACTCGCTCCATGGCTCCGAGCGCTAACAATCATCCCGCGTTCAAAGGCTGTTAAATCGCGTTGTTTCTCCTTATCTTCAGAAACAAATCACTTCTACTGTCGTGGTAAACAACCTGCTTCCCTATTTATAATGGTCTGGCCCTCTAGCAACTTCAGCTCCAAATTATAGCTAATTATAGCTAATTTGCCTACAAACTTGGTCATAATAATCTGGCCACTCAGTGTATAAATTGTTTAATAGTCACCTTTTCACTAGTGGTATTAATAACGAAATGTTTACGCCGTTTTAAATTATGATGACAGTTTCTCCTAATTCGCATCATCTGGCTTCTAGGAATATTATGCAACCAGGTGGGATGATGACAGCTCACCATTGGAATGTAACTATTCCTGTCAGTGGCCTTGAAATGAGTTTTGATGAGAACTCTATTATTCACAATGAATAATTCTACATCTAAAAAGTGAATCTGGTGTTGTTGAACATTTTATGTCAGTACAATATTCTTATTGTTGTCGTTCCTGACACCTATGTGAATGCTGGGGGTATGTTCCTGTACCTGTTTGAATGCTGGGGGTATGTTCCTGACACCTATGTGAATGCTGGGGGTATGTTCCTGACACCTATGTGAATGCTGGGGGTATGTTCTTGATACCTATGTGAATGCTGGGGGTATGTTCCTGACGCCTATGTGAATGCTGGGGGTATGTTCCTGACACCTATGTGACTGCTGGGGGTATGTTCCTGACACCTATGTGAATGCTGGGGGTATGTTCCTGATACCTATGTGAATGCTGGGGGTATGTTCCTGACACCTATGTGAATAATGGATAAGCTGCAGAACCTCTTCATCATTACAGAACGAGTTCAGTTGAATGTGACTTACAACTACAAGAGATATACCTCGTGCTTCCAGATATGGAGGCCCGTGTGGCTCCACCAGCATATTGCCCCCTCCCGTCACCAATCACTAGCCCTGTCATACCGGAAATGTGATACAGCCTAGGAGCATGGAAGGTCAAGGAAGGTAAGTACAGCCTATTGCAGTAAACTGAACCTTTTAATTTGCCTACATTGGGCACAGTACAGGTTTGCTTTACATTCTTCTATTCTAGAACCTATGCTGTATGTACACATGTATGGATCCTGTGCAATGCGGATTTCCTAAAGAAATTCTACGAGGATGTATTTTTAAAAGCCAAGCCATTGGTAATCTTCCTGATTGTATTTCTTCAAAAGGACAATAAAACTTGGGTATGTAAAGTGATGTATTGTTTGGTTGTAATTTCTGTTTTACTTCATGGAAGGAATGAAGGAAGGAAGGAAGATGTTCTGTTTAATGTCCTAATAAAGTAATTACTATCTGCAATTAGTGGGCACATGCCGTGAGCTCGTTATAGCTTCATGTTAGAGCTGATATTATTTAAACGCCTTTGCAATTGTTGTCTGTTAAGGTTCTCATTCACCCAGGTCATGGTATATCCGTAAGGGCCTGTTCACATGATTTTCAGGTCCAGATCAGGTGCGGATCTTGCGACGCGGTGCTACTCATGCAGTGCATTTTTGACGCGTTTTTGATGCGTTTCGGTCCGGATGCTGACAGGTTTTGGTTTTTTTTCAAGACGCGGTGCTGTCAGTATGCAGATTCTTCCTCTGAGTTCACTTCCGCCCTCTCGTAACATCTACTTCCCTTTGTGTATGTAAAGCTGGTGATCAGACATGTATCACATGTTTGCAGGCATGTTGATGGTGCTGGCTACAGCAATCTGCAGAGAACGAGCTCGCAGGAGACGTCGTTATTGGGTACACGCGATCTTGAGGCTCTGGGACTCCAAGGGTCAGTTCTGGAGTTTATATGAGGATTTGCCCGGATAATTTTTTTTCCTTTACACGTATGTCCATGGAAAGGTAATGGGCATGTTCCAAATGTTTGCAGTTCATGTCTTTACCTCTACCCCAACCATGACATTTTTTGTTTTGCTTAGCTGCATTGCGTTCCGTTGCGTTTTTGCTGTGTTTGTGCGTTTCCGGTCCGTTTCCTGACCGGACAAAATGTGACATGCAGTATTTTTTCTGTCGTAACCTGAACGGACTGCACACGTGAGAACTGTAGCCCATAAAACACAGAGGGATACATTGGGATGCATATTTAGTGCAGGAGCCTACGGATCAGGTCAGCACAGAAAACGGACGTCGTGTGAACAGGCATCCCCCTCCTCTATTCAAGCTCGGCTTCTCCATTATTACATAAATGGCCTCTTTCACACTTTTTCAAACCAGTCCTCCTCCCTGTCTAGGATGCGTACTTGTCTTCAGAGGAGTTACCTTTTTCCTTTAGATGTAGGTACACTGCTGAATCCTGACCAGAGGGTTTGGCTCTTCTATGCTGTGCCATACGCTGGTGTAGCTGCTGTTTTGTTTCACCGACATACAACAGTTATTAATTCCACCTCCTAGCTCCAATTATGCAAATGCAATCAACACCTGGTTGCTACTAACAGATTATGTGGATTGGAGCAACATTCGCCATATTTGTTCAAGATAATTCTTTTGTACAAGGTCAGCTTTTCATAGAGCACCTGTACTCTGGGAAGTTGTGTCCAAAAAATGCAAACAGAGGACAAAGGACTACTCGCCAGAAGTGACTGTGGTGTCCCTGCAGATGATCTTTCCACCATTACTGACTTTCCATGCATTGCTCTGTGTCTTTGTGTAGAGGAGGCCATCTTAGTAGAAGAGTAGGGTATTGCTTCCTGATGTCAGAACTCCCCTCCCCCCTCATGGCTGGTGATCTGATGACGGAATATTCCACACTTAGAGGAAATGTAAACATTGCTCTGATCCCCGGGTGTAGAGGTGTGAGAGCTGAATTGTCAAATATGGAACCAGAAATACACATTTGAGGATTAAGTTGGGTGTATGCCTTCAACTATCCTTCACCTGTAATCTGAGCTAATATGTTTATTTAGTTGTTTTTCTCTCTAAGGGCAAGATCAATTAACGCCCAAGAACACCCAGATAAATAGCTGATCACTCTGCCAGTGATTCATCTGATATATTGATGAGAGGGAGTATATCTTGGAATATATTTTGCACTCTATGTAATTAAAACATATTTCAATATTCTGCTCTGTACAGTATCTGCTGGTAAAATACTGCATGCAGGGCAGCCATCAGAAATTTTGGGGCCCCTTGCACGGCTTTAGGCCGGGCCCCCCATCCCACCTCCGCCACACTGAGCCAGTCACACAACATTATTATTATACATGTATATAGCTCTGACCTATACCGCAGTGGTGTACAAAGAACACTGAGCCAGTAATATCAGTTTCTGTACAGAGGAGCTTACACTCTAATGCCCCCCCACCACAGTCACATCAGTCTCTGTACAGAGGAGCTTACACTCTAATGTCCCCCCACAGTCACACACTATTATTATACATGTATACAGCTCTGACATATACTGCAGTGCTGTACAGAGAACACTGAGCCAATCACGTCACTCAAGCTTGGAGCGGGGGAAGTAAAAAAACTGTGGTGTGCAATGCAGTGAAATGTAAAATTATACAGCAATCAATGCAGAATGGCACCGGCTATAGAGGACTACAAGTCCCAGCAATAATACATTATACAGCACAATGCAGAATACCGCCAGCTATAGAGAAATACAGCAAATCCCAGCATTAGTTCCGCTCACTCAGCCTCCTGTGACAGCTGTCAGAGAGGAGAGCAAGGTACAAGCAGTCACTGATCAGTGGTCGCTGAGTGTTTGCAGATAATTGAGGACATGGTATAGTTACTATATCCTCAATTATTAATGAATGGGAAATGATCTACATCACCTCCTGTTCATTCATGATTGTGGTTATAGTAACCATACTCTGTCCTCATGTTATGAATGAACAGGAACACTCAGTATAGAGGATTCCTGGTCATTTATAACAGGGGCTGCAGAAAAAGAGATTGTGGACTCTTTGTTCTCAATCTCTTTTTCTATTTTAAAAGGGAAATATCAGAGGTCTGTTTAGGCCCCTAATATTTCCCCGAAGCTCCCAACATTTTTAATTTTTCTTTTCTTCCCCATGGTCCCTGTGTGTTGTAAAGTAGTCACCGCTCCAAGCTCACTCCCGGGATGGACTACAATCTCATGTTTAGTTTACTAATTTGTATTGGGATTGTAGTCCATCCCGGGAGTGAGCTTGGAGGGGTGAATACTTTACAACACACACAGGGACCATGGGGAACACAAGTAACCCGCCTTCAGAGGGAAGGACAGTGTCTCCACCAAGTCAGAGATGATTGGAGGATCTACAGCCGAGTGATACACAAATAAGATACATTTTTGGTCATAGTTGAGGTACTTGAAGGCATTTTTTAAATTTAAAGGAGAACTATTAGGTGACTGAAAATCACTTATCCTCATAGTTCGAGCCGACCTGTGACAATGAAACTGTCACAGGTCGGCTCTATAGATCGGGAATCGAGCGAACACATAACGTCACTCGCTCACTTCTCGATCATCTCTGCAGGGATTCTCCCCCCCCTGGTCTGATCTTCCAGCGCTGACTGGAGGAACGGACGGGGGAGGGGGCGGGTACAACTGGCTCTGCCTCTAGATAGACAGAGCCAGCTGTCACTCACGCAGCTGGGTGGATCTCGACAGTAATGTCGGGATCCGTCCCGGCGGTCTGAGTATACCCCGAGCTGTAGCTCACTATATACTGAGCTTTGGGTCATGGGAGGACGGTGGTATATGTCCTCCCGTAACCCTTAAGAGAACTGTGGGGAAAAAAGACTTACCCCGTAGTTCTCTTTTAAGGTACGTGAAGGCATTTTTAAGATTTAACTCCTGAGTTTAGTGTCACTTTGAGGATCTATAGAGCACATATCTGGTGAAAGCAAGCGGCCTGATTTCTAATACAAACAATATCCATTCCATGCTGTTTATCCATTTTATTTTGGCTGCAAAGAGATATTAGATCTGTAGAGTCCTGCTATGGAAATCATTTACAAACTGCTGGTGCTCAGTGGAGTTCTTGGAATATGGAATCTATATTCTATAAATCCGGCTTGTTGGAAAATTCCAGGCCAGGAAGCAGAGGCTGAACGGTATGCATGAGAAGTCATGTCTGGCTCATGTCTCCTCCCTTCCATATTCCAATAACCTCGTCTGGTGTGCCAGTTAGCAAAGAAGAAAGTGTCATTATGGTGCCACTTGGGTCTCCACCCAATGGTTTAACTTGAAATTGTGTCATGTGAACAAAGGAGTCACCTAATCCGCTGCAGCCTTATTATACAAGAGATTTCATTGTAATGGTTAGCACTCCTCCGGGTTGCATGTGAATTAAGGGACAGACTTTGGTAAAGTTAAACAGGGCAGCAATCAGGTCTGGGTGGCTCTGTATTGACTTACCTTATTAATATTAATTTTCTTGCTATGCAATTTCTCATTAAAGTGCCTGTGGCACTTCATGTAGATTACACCTTAATCAATAGCTCAGCCAGTCTGCCCTAACATCAACATTTCTGTTAGTGAGAGATCCATCATCATTAACTGGTAATTAACTGGTAAAAGCGGAACTTTATATAAAATCTAAAAACGTGAGAACAGGCAAACTTTTTTTACTGCAATTTTCACAATTTTCCTAGCAATGCACACTGAGCTATGCATGTGTGGGACATGGTCAATCCAAACAGCTAAAGATCCTGACCTGGAAGAAGATCGGGCAAAGATGTTGGCACCAGCGAGGAGACTCGTGGATGTGGCATCGCTGGAGGGGCGGTGATGATATCTCTGCTTAAAGCTAATGTGCTTTGTCCATGCAAGGCAACAGGTTTGCTTGAGTGGCAGCCCCACCAGCAGCTAATAATGAAGAGAAATGAACGGTACCTCTGTGATGGGCCCTGTTCTTGTAATGCACATGTAGCGCTCAACCCCGAAGGAGCCGCTGGATTTCCCGGTACATCTCTAGTTTGTCTAGGGTATGTTCCTCAGCCACCCACCCTTTAGCACTAACCGCCCTTCTTCTGGTGCCCATAAACTGATGTCCACTCCAATACTAAAATGCAAAGTAACGGATTATTGAACATCTTCACTGGGGAGAGAGGTTACAGGGATTCTAGGTGTCCAGGGATAACCGACAAGAGCTCTAGACTCACTAGACCTGGTTGGCATATCAGTGTAGGTCCACTTGGGAGACAGCGGATGACAACTGATGTAGCAGCTAAGCAGGATGGATGCAGATCCTCAACACAGGAAAGACACCGACCATACTCCTGAAGTCCTCATAGTTCCAGGGTACTTCAAGAGCCAGCATTGGTCCCGGTTTTCTTCCTCTATCAGCATCATAGGCCTCTTCCATGTTGGAGGCCTCAGGGAAACCTTTCCCTCACACCAGCCCATGCCCACCCTCAGGCCTAAGGTCTAGCCTGGGGGGCAGGCTGAACAGCACACAGCCTTATTCCATGGCTGGTCCCGGCTAGTCTGAGCACATGGCAAATCCCACCAGTATAGGTATCCTATCCCAGCATGCACCACATTCGAGATTGGCTACATAATACATTTTATTATATGGACTCATGTGGACATTGTTATATTAGGATGAGTGTGTGTTTGTAGGCAGTTGTCAGTGCCAGGGCAGCCTAGCGGGCTGCAAGATGAAGTGGGTTAGCAATTGTATATACTCACTTTCCAGCCGAATTGCTATGTTTATGTGGAACTATTTTGGAACTATTTGGCCTCTATAATTGTCTCCAGCACCATTTTGGAGAAGTCTGGTGTCCTGATAGGACACAAAATCTCGGGAGATTTGGTTGGCCATTTTGGGTTGGTTTTTATAGATAAGGTAAGCCCAGCCACGTTTTGGGCAAAACACGTGTGGACGTGGATAGGGACAGATACCCAGCCTGTGAGGGAAAGTTAGGGGTATTCAGGGAGAGTGTTCCGGCCTGTTAGGGATAGATCAGGGTTCCTCCGGAGTCCTGCACCGGGAGTCCAAGTCGGATGAAAGACTCCCAGTTGCCTGTGGCCGAATCAGTATAGCTGCTGTGAGTGCGGGAAAAGTGCATCAGACTCATAGATCCTTCCGCTGAACGAATACCGCTGCTTCCGGGTAACGTGTTGTGAACAACAGCCCCTGCAGATACTCATTTTGTGCTTGGGGTTTATACTTGTGCCAGTAAGTGGGAAGTGCCTACACTGCTAACTAATCCAACTACAGACTATAACGGATGTAACTATACTGTGTATCTGTGCCCTTCATGCCTGACGGAAAACCGCTTTCCCCACTGTTGTGAATATTCTTGTCTACTACCGCCTCTCCAGCAATACACATGACTTTGTTTATAAGACCACTACGTGTGATTCCCTCTGTGAAGCTGCCACACCCTAACCCCGCTTACGTGTTTTATAGATTGCCATCTGTCTCCCTGTGTCGGATTTAAAGTGACATGAAACCCTCAGATTTTTTAACATAAACCAATACTGTAATGTGTGCCTTACTGTAATCCATGGTTGTTTCCCTTCTCTTTGCTGCTCTTCCTTTTAAATCCTCATGTCTTCTCATGCTGGGGGAGAACTTCCCTTTGCACCTGAGTGCCTCTTTCTGTAGTGCTGGCTCAGGTTGTGAACCTGCACACAGACACCATGTATCCATTCCAGAGACAAGGCAGTCTGCTGCAAAACAAGTTCTGCCCAACATGAGAAGAGATACAGATTTAAAAGGAAGAGCAGCAAAGAGAAGGGAAACTACCATGGATTACAGTAAGGCGCACATTACAGTATTGTTTTATGTTAAAAAATCTGAGGGTTTAATGTCACTTTAACCAAGGGACGCTTTAGCAGAGCGTACTTGGGTTGAATCGGGACCAGCGGTAAAACCATCAGTATGAAAACCTTTTCTGCGCTATCCCTTTTCGGATACATATCTGCTTTTACGAGAAGACATTGATATCTGCCTTGTTGGTGTACTAGTACCGTACATTGACAATAGCGTTAGCAATGTCCCCGCAGATAGTCTCAAACCTGTACGAACAAATAGATACTGGTCACTCTGAGCAGTATTGAATAGGGTCCATGCTGGCTAAGATGGCTGATCGGGGCAATGAACATGACTCAGCACATCATAGTCCTTTGTTTAACACTAGTGAGTCATGTTCACTTCTCTACTCCCCTTTTCTTTTGTTACTATCTGTGATGTAATTGTACATGGAGGAAGTGGTAGGCTGGCCCTTCCTGTTTGTTACCCCTTTGTTGCTGTATAAATAAACAGAGTTGGTGGTCAAGATAGGACTTATAAACCGAAACTCCAGCTTGAAGCAGCATCTGTTCTGACTCTACCCGACGTACTGAAGTGCTTAATTTTCCTTATACCAAAGAGCTTGATGCAACGTGATTTTAAGTGCAACTGAATTTTTTCCACAACATCAGGACACCATCTGCTAGGAGTTTCCATGTTCTCACTGTGCTCGTGTGGGTTTCCTCCAGTTTCCTTCCAGACTCCCAAGACACGCTGGAAGGTTAATTGGCTCCGGTCCTGTATGTATATGAGATATAGAACCTTAGATTGTAAGCTCCTTGAGGGTAGTGATGGATTTAAATGTGCATTACGTAAACCACACCATTGAACGTAGTTTGCTGTTGGTGGTGATGACAAATAATACACATACATGCTGGACAGATGGCTGCTTCTGTGTATGTACTGATGATAATTTTGTGTTTTAATTGATTTTATGGGTAAGGGCCTTGTTTGCATGTACAATATATATTTCTATACGCTCTATAAAATAGTTTGTGCTTTGCTAGATATGGAGGAGAATATGACTCATTCTTCATCCTCCATAGAAACAGGGCGTTTGGATGCTTAGGCACCCACCACTGTCACATGGGTGCTGGGGTAAATTCTTGTACCAGCACAGGGTCCAAGTTGAGCCTTGGAATTTAAAATGGTGTAACTTTCTCTCACTCCCCGTGGCTAAATAGAGCAGTGGGAGAGTGAAGGAAGGCATGCACAGCTGGTGGGGCCACTATTAAAGTGGACATGTTGCTTTGCTCCACCGGGCTTTTTATCTCCATGATGGAGATTGCAACAGTGGAAGCAAAAAAACACACAAAGGTGGTTGGTATACCCCTTGTGTTTTATCTGTACACTCAAGGAACAAATTTGTAGCACCTGAATATGGTTTAAAGATATCAAAAGATTGCTGTCAATATTCAAACTTGTTCCAATTGCAGAAATGCAGCTTCTTTAAGTTTGAAGTTGGGGAGCATGTCAACTGATACGTTGGCACATTTACAACATTTTGCCAATATATATATATCCTTAAAGGAGAACTATGGGGTCAGTGTTTTTCCCCATACTTCTCCTAAGAGTCACGGACGGACACAAACTAACGTCCTCCCATGACCCAAAGCTCAGTATACCGTAAGCTACAGCTCCCTATATACTGAGACCGCCGCAACCGGGACGGATCCCGATATTACTGTCTGGATCCACCCAGCTGCGTGATTGACAGCTGACTCTGCCTATATAGAGGCAGAGCCAGCTGTAGCCGCCCCCTCCCCCATCTGTTCCGCCAGTCAGCGCTGAGGGGGGATCCCTGCAGGGAGCCATGAGTGACAGTCACAGCTCTCTGCGGGGACAGGATCGAGAAGTGAGCGATCGATGTTATCTGTTCTCACTTCATGATCTATTGAGCCGACGTGTGACAGTTTCATTGTCACACGTCGGCTTGAACTATGATGCTGAGTTATTTTCAGTCACCTCATAGTTCTCCTTTACTGTCACCCCTCCAATGGTGTCACCCGGGTCGGGTGACACTGGATGGCCCCTTCCTGTTCCAACATGACTGCGCACCAGTGCACAAAGCAAGGTCCATAAAGACATGGATGAGCAAGTTTGGGGGGGAGGAACGTGACTGGCCTGCACAGAGTCCTGACCTCAACCCCATAGAACACCGTTTGGATGAATTAGAGGGGAGACTGCGAGCCCGGCCTTCTCGTCCAACATCAGTACCTGACCTCACAAATGGTTCATAATTCCCATAGACACACTCCTAAACCTTGTGGACGCCTTCCCAGAAGAGGCGGAGCTGTTATAGCGGCAAAAGGTGGGCCAACTCAATATTGAACCCTACGGACTAAGACTGGGATGCCATTTTGGGGAAAAAAAATGGGGTGCGCAAATGACTTAAACATTGCACTGGGAAAAATTACAGGAAAATGCATTTTCTTCTTAATTTTTTACATTTTATTCCCAATAAAAACCAAGGGAAAAAAAATATGTTTCCATATTTGCTACCAAATTAAAGCCCTCTCTGTTCAGAAAACAATATGTATAATATGTTAGGGTAGAAGGCAAAACTGCTGCAGAGAAAGCATAGTTTGATTACACATGTATTTATTTCTTTATATACTTTATATATGTATATTATATCTTTTATATATCTATATCTAGGTGTAGAACTTATTTCCATTTGGACATAATAGTGTCTACACAATTTCTGATTTACAGGAACATGACCCTTTGCAGATATAGTAGATGGCTTGAATGTCGCACTGTTGCTTATGTTCGGGGCATTGAGTGGAATAGTCTTCATAGGGGCACGGATTGGCTGAAATAAAGAAGAAGAAGAGTTTAAATAAGTTAATAAAAATTGCTTTTTTTTTTCACATAGTGACCCGTTCTCATACAGAATCTGCCATGATTGGGCTCATGAAAAGCTAACAGATATAGAAAATAGAAAAAATGTGTAAGGTATGGGGCTTTTAAGGTACCAAGTGACAAATCCAAGAGATTTACAACATCATAAATATCAAAAACTTTTAAGTAAATATCAAAAAGATTAAAAGACATAAAAACATAGTTAATAGGCGATGCTTTCATTATCAAAATCAAAGATCCCTCCAAAAACCATATAGCAAAGAACTGCCTCTTCTTTGAATGATACAGGCAGGGCCGGACTGTGACAAAAAATAGGCCCGGGCATTTTAGACTGAGCAGCCCAATCATGTGACCCCGAAGGCCACGCCCCAAATCCAGGGGTGGGGGAAAACATGGAGGTGCAATCGAGGGGTGGGGCCAAACACTGAAGCGCAATCGAGGAGTCGGGCCAGTTGCTGGTAAGTACAGGAGGGATACAGTCAACTATATAACCTCATGCTGATAGGACACCCTAGCTCCCAACTTCAGGCTTTGCATCACAACATGAGATGACAGAGCCCAGTTTAGTTGTTCACATTAGTTTTACGGTCCAGTTAAAACTTTTGTTTTCTTTTTATAGTTCTACGTCACCGTATGTTATGATTTTTAAAAGATTTTAATTGGGAAATTATTTAAAGTACCCTTTCATGCCCTCTCCTTCCAGTGCTTTATGTTAGCACAGATGAGTAACGGCCACATCTCTCATCCACAAGTGTTATAGTGCTGAGATAAAGAGAAGGTGTATCTCATAAGGTCTGTTAGCTGTAAGCTAGGGGTCCCCAAACTTTCTAAACAAAGTCCAGTTTACTGTCCTCCAGACTTTGGGGGCAACAGACTATGGCCAGTGGGAGCAGAGAATGCCCCAATGTTAGTTGTCAGTGGGAGGAAAAGAGGAGGTATATCTCCTAATATCTGTTAGCTTTAAGCTAGGGGTCCCCAAACTTTTGAAACAAAGTCCAGTTTGCTGTCCTGCAGACTTTGGGGGCAACAGACTATGGCCAGTGGGAGCAGAAAATGCCCTAGCATTAGTTGTCAGCAGGGGTAAAGAATGCTTCAGGCTTGGTGGTCAGTGGGAATAAAAAGTGCTCAAGGATTGGTGGGAAGGGGTAGGAGGAAATTTGTGTCAATGGAAGGAATAGTGCTCTATCATTGGTATCAGTGGGAGGAACAGTGCCCCCTTAGTGTCCCATCATTAGTGTCAGTAGGAGGAAGAGTGGCCCATTGTTGGTGTCAGTAGAACTAATTGAGCCCCATCCATAGTAAGATAGGTTATGTGGATATGGAATTCCCCACCCAAAGCCGATTGGTTGGCAATGAAGGAGCTTTCTTCCTTGTTCAGGAGAAACTCCATCCAGTTTCAGAGGAGCTCAGGTTCAAAACGGGTATGGTTTGAACCTAAGCTCATCCCTATTTAGGAGGCCTGCAATGGCAGCCTATACGTTTCCCCAGGGATGGCAGGGATCCCAACCTGTGGGGTGGGGGGGCAGAGGGCACCTCCCTGAAATGAGAAGGGCACCTCCATGAAATTGCTTCTTTTAGGTTGGGATCCCTGCCATCCCTGGGGAAACGTATTGGCTGCCATTGCAGGACTCCTAAATAGGGATGAGCTTAGGTTAAAACCATACCCGAATACTATGAAATTGCTTCTTTCAGGTTGGGATCCCTGATGTCAGAAAAAAAAAACAGAGCAGGGAAAGGTTTACTTTCTCCGGGAGAAAGTGTTTCTCTCCTGGGCGGCCGGAAGCCGCTATATAATTGCGGGAGACTCCCGAAGCATGTGCGGGAGACTCCCCCAGCGTCCGGGAGAGTTGGGATGTCTGGGATGATGTCACTGTGGATTTCAGAACCCTTTTCAGATTGGTAGAAAGGCTGAAGAAGGGACATAATGGACCCTGAAACCTTGTAGCTTAAATTACTGAAGTTAGCCAATAAAAATTATCACCTAAACTCCAAACTTTCTGCATCAATCCATGGCTATCACAATATAAAACAGTGATAACAGTGACCTCTGGTGTCCATATTAAAAATTACAGTTTTATTGATAGAAATTAACTAGATGGATGTCAGATATACTGTATACTGTGTATATAAAAAAGAAACAAGTTATACACTGATGATGTTTTCCTATTCTACCTGATTCCATAGAATTACATTATTAAGCAAAAATCACATCTAGAGGGATCCCCGAAGCCATCATGTTGTGCTCAGTCTGTCTGCACATGCCTATCCCTAGAGGTGATTGCACATACCTGTAGCAGCCCATCATAGTGATAGAGCAATAGGAATGTATGGATGGGAAGGAGGTAATAGCAAGCTTCAACACTAGGTAACTTGGTAACGTTACATATTTGCCTTTCACAATGGTCTGGAATTTAGCCATAAAAGTGGGATATTACTGCAGGTATCCAAAACTCTAGGTACTTAAACTTTATACCTTCAGTATTTTTTTCAATAACAGAGTGTTTAAAGGCATAGTCCAGCTTTTCCCCCAAAAAATTATAAATTTACACAAATTAATAAAAACAAAAATGTGGATTTATTGAATTTTCTTTTGCATTTAAGCATTTCAACTGCAATCAGGGCTGGATTTCCCACAAGGCCAACCAAGGCCCGGCCTCGCGGCAGCAGCGAGTAGAGGGGCAGCCGGGGTGTAGAATTCTTATCACCCGATGCCCAGGACATGCAGTTTCGGGCGCCGGGCGGGTAGTTGTTTTCTACATTTAGCCCTGCTTTGGGCAAGCAGAAGTAAATGTACAGCGGGGAAGCCTCCGCTTGTTTTGTACAAGTGATCTCGGCGATGTCACTAAAATCACTTGTATGCAGCCTGCAGGTCTGCCATTCTCCATGGGGGGGGGGGGGTTGTCGGGTAGGGGGGCGCATTGAGGAACCTGGCCTTGGGGCAGCAGAGAGAGTAAATCCAACCCTGACTGAAATCAGTGAATGGCAGGTCTAATGCTCTGGCTCCTGCAGATTTTCCCTCCTATCCCTGGCCATACAAAGGCACGGAGGTTCAGTTACAGGGACAGGCAGAACGAATGGTCTACAAGTGTGTTGACTTCACTACAGATGGGGCTTGATCCTGTTAATAGATCTGAGAATGGGTGATGTATCTCTGTGGGCACAGCCACACAGATGCCATGCCAAATGTAAAAAATAAAAGTGAATGTTATTAACAGGACTTGCCACTGAGGCTATGACATTTGGCAGTTCAGTGGTAAGGGGTGGAGCTTGCAAGGTTTTGACCAAAAGTTGAAGCCATGCAAATATCCTGGGCCTACAATGCAAGGTTTACCAAGATCTTGTAGTGATGATGGGAAAGTCGGACCTCTGCGTAAAGTCTTCTCCAGCACATCCCAAAGATTCTCAATGGGATTAAGGTCTCATGCCCCCTGAACCACTCTTTCACAATCTGAGCCCAATTAATCCCGGCATTGTCATCTTGGAATATGCCGAATGTGCCATCAGGGAAGAAATAATCAATTGAAGGAAATACCTGGTCATTCGGTATATTCAGGTAGACAGCTGACTTCATTTTTTGGGGACATAACATTGCTGCACCTAGACCTGACCAACTGAAGCAACCCCAGATCCTAACACTGCCCGAAATCTAGGCGTTGACTTTTTGTTTTGGCCAGCCAGTGTATACCGTGTTTCCCCGAAAATAAGACCTACCCCGAAAGTAAGACCTAGCACTATTTTTCAAGATTCCTGTAATATAAGACCTACCCCGAAAGTAAGACCTAGTTTGATGGTAGCATGTGAGGGGGAACTTGCAGGAGAGATGGTATCAGCCTGCAGGGACATACTGTATCAGGGGATGACAGGGGACTCCCACCGGCCGCCGCAGTGACAGGGGGCACTCCAGTACCATACTTCACCAACTGCTGTCCCCCTGAAGGCGCCGCTTAATGTAATGGTACTGTACTGTAATGTGTACCGGTAAATGGTACCGTACTTTACCGCGCTGTCCACTGTCTGATGTCCCCACTGCTGCACCGCTGGTACCGCTGTCCCTGATGGAAAAGGAAGCCAGCGCTGTAGAAAGCAGGGCTGCGGCGGCGGAGGGAGCAGAGCCACATTAGCCGATACTTCCTCTATAGCGCCGGTTACTGTGACAGGCGGAGTGATACCAGATAACTTTAGATTGTTGTACATTTTGTTGCACATTCAAAAAACAAAATTAAACATCCCCTGAAAATAAGACCTAGTGTGTTTTTTGGGGCAAAAAAAATGTAAAATAGTGTCTTATTTTTGGTGAAACACGGTAGGCCATAACAGACTGACTTTACTTCAGCATTGTTTAATAAAGGTTATCAAAAACCTCTTATCTAACACTGTCGCCTTTATATAGGTATTCACTTTTGTCACAACAACTTACTGCATAGATTATCTGAACAAAACCCTTCACAATCCGCGCATGGCTTCCCGGGTTTATATGGGTATTCGAAGGGAAATTTATTGCCCCTACAAGAGAAATAAAAATTAGTTGTTAATCGTTTTTATTATTTTACACTATTAATTGTACGAGTTTTTGAAGTCTTTAAACATTGGTTCTCCACCCTTTGGGTAGCTTGAGTCATCAGTCTGGTTTAGGGTTTGATTCCATCAATAAACAATCTGTTACTGTGGATAAAAGTGACATGTTTAGGATTGTGCCTCCCTACCTGAGAGCTATCGGACTGGTACACCGAGCCTACAGACAATTTGTTTGAAGGTCAATTGGTATTTTAAAGCATAAGTGTGAAAACAAAAAGTTGCTAGTAATCACGGTTTTTTTTACAACAAGACACCTTTCTCTGGCTGCCCCATTGATGAACGAGGAAGAACAGAGGTAGTGGAAGCATTTAAAAAGAATCAGTTATGGAAATGGCACAGATATGGAGGGTTACAGGAAGGGCTAGTGTCAGAGTTAGTGTTAGCGTTATGGGGTTAGTGTAAAGGTTAGTTTGATGGTTAGTATTACTTGGACAGTTAGTGTTAGGGTTAGTGACGTGTTAGCATTAGTGAATCACCTGCACTCCATACAGCGCTTCAACTGTATGAAATAACTGTTGGTCTGACATGGATGGCGGCGTGCCAAAGTCCAAACTATAATAGAAGTCACCAGCACTCCCTTGTAGGATGCAAGAAGCATAAGCACTTTTATTGATGCGTCACATGCTTCATAGAGCCAACTTTTCGGGGCCCCGCAGGGTCAATTCCTCAGTGCGACATAGTGGCATCACTATGTCGCCCTGAGGAAGGGGCCTCTGTGAGTGCTAGTGACTTCTATTATCATTGGGATTAGTTATTACTTGGAGAGTTAGTGTTAGGGTTACAGCGGGGGGGTAGTATGAAGGTTAATTTTAGGGTTACACAGTGATGTCCTGAGGTCAGGTGTCACCCAGGAGCAGGGCCTGGGTGACACCCCGCCATGACATCATCGTGCATGCACGGCTATCTGATTGACCCCTGCTGGCGGCCATCTTGGTGATGGATGCTGCCAGAGAGAGGAGGGGATGTTCACCCGACGGGATAAGGTATGCCGCTGGCTCCCCTCCTCTCTCCTGACACTGTTGGGCTCTCGGTCCATGATCGAGTGCCCAACTTTTTTAGAGGGGGTGACACCAAAATGACTGTTAGTCATTTTGGTGTCACACCTCCAATGGTCTCGCCCGGGTGCGGGTGACACCATTGGACACCCGCCATTGGACCACCATTGCACACCCGCCGCAGGTGACACCATTGGACATCATTGGACAGCCGGCGGGATGAGTTATGCCGCCGGGTCCCTTCCTCTCTCCTGACACTGTCGGGCTCTCGGTCCATGACTGAGTGCCCGACTTTTTTAGAGGGGGTGACACCAAAATGACTGACAGTGGTGAAACCCAGGTGCAAGTGACACCATAGCTCGATCACTATGATCGAGCAGCATGAGAGAGCCGGCGGGAGGGGACACAATTAAATATACGCCTGCATCATTTTATCACAACACAAACACCAACACAGCGCAAAAACGATTTTTAACATAAGTCGCTTATACACAGTTTGGCATTCCTTCCTTTTTTTACCTTTTTCGCACAAAGACGCAATTTAACATTTGCAAATATTTGTTATTTGGGGTCTTTTACAAACGCTAGCCACGCAGCAATTGAAAATCAAATCAATGGGAAAAAATTGCAAAAATGGTGTGGCCAGCTGAGGTGCAAAAAGTTCCGGTGGGCTTGGCAGTGAAAGGGTTAAGGGGATACCCACTGGCTTTAGAGAGAATTTATCTGACTTCCTGTTGCAGTGAAAGGAAATATTCCAAATGGGACACCAACAGTGAAAAATAAGCTGCCGGGGTGTTTAACCATTCCCTACTCAGCATGAGAAGACATGAGGATTTAAAAGGAAGAGCAGCAAAGAGAAGGGAAACTACCATGGATTACAGTAAGGCGCACATCACAGTATTGTTTTATGTTAAAAAATCTGAGGGTTTAATGTCACTTTAAGTGACACATAACCAATAAGAAGAAATACAATACTGAAGTAACAGCAACAGCAATAGCCTCCTGCGTTCTTACAACAGAAGGATGCGTATTTAGTTATATTTAATAAATTAAAAATATGTTAAATGTACTTACTCCGGGCAGTATTGACACACATACGAGTAGCCAGAACTACATTGAGCTACAGCACACCCAAGATTATAGGATCTGTACCACATCAGCTGGAAGGAGTAAGACATTAAAAGCAAGCAGTTACACCTTGCACTGAAGTGAGATTTAAATATTTGTTCATTCATAACATGAGGACAGAGTATGTTTAGTATATCTACAACTATGAATGAACAGGAAGTGATGTAGATCACTTCCCATTCATTCATAATTGAGGATATAGTTAACATACCATGTCCTCAATTATCTACAAACACTCAGTGATCACTGAACACTGAGTGTTTGCATTTGCTCTCCTCTATGGCACGCTGTCACAGGAGGCTGAACGAGCGGTGTAGGGAGGAGAGCTCAGCCTCCTGTGACAGCGCTGGCAGTCTCCGCCCCCACACCGCTCTGCCGGACTGTGATAGGAGGCTGAGCGGTGTGGGAGGAGAGACGCCGGCCGCTCACAGTGCTCTCCTCCCTCAGCGCTCGGCCGGCTGTCACACTTTCTCTCCTCCCCGCTGGGACACAGAGCAGCGCCCAGCGGGGAGGAAAGAAAGCAGGGATGTGCCGCTGTATCGGCAGGACAATTGCATATATGTTTCAGCGGCCGATATATCGGTGCATCCCTACAAAATACCCCACAACGTCATTTAATGCGATCTGGTGAATACCTTGTAAGGTATTGGTCAAACAGACAAAAGGTCAGGACAAGTGGATAACAAGGATCACCACAACAGACAGGGGTCATAAATGGATATGAGAACTGGAGATCACAGGTACACGAGCAATGGCACAGATATTCCGGTGGTCATTACAACTCCCAAATGCACTGAGCAAGTTTAAATATGACCTCAGAGGAATTGTACGTCAGCACTTCACGTGAAATACCAGTCACATGACATTCTGGCCACTAGATGGAGCCAAGCGCTTCTCAGCTCTATCCAGTGGTGAGGATGCCTTGCGAATGGCATTCGGCCAGCATATGGCTGGGCAGATGATTTATAAATCGGCCCCATTAGTGATTAACCCTTACAGTACACTATGTGTATCACTATTATCCCCACATTTTCACTCATTCCTGCTATAAAGATACAAATAAACTGCCTGTCCAAATAAAAAGTCAACACCTGGATTTAGCTTAGCAAATAGGTCAGAGCCATCCATTGGATAATATGTCTAGGTCCAGCAAAGTTTTTTGTGCCCCAAAAATGAGGTCAGCCGACTACCCGAACATACCGAATGACCAGGATTTTCCATCAATGGCCAAATTCCAAGATGACAATGCCAGGACTCATCGGGATCAAATTGTGAAAGAGTGGTTCAGGGAGCATGAGACATCATTGTCACACATGGGTTGGCCACCACAGAGTCCAGACCTTAGAGGAGAACTATGAGGTGAGTGAAAATCCTTCAGCCTCATAGTTCGAGCCGCCGTGTGACAATGAAACTGTGACAGGTCGGCTCAATAGATCTGGAAGTGAGCGAACACATACCGTCGCTCGCTCACTTCTTGATCTATCCCTGCAGAGAGCCGTGACTGACACTCGCGGATGCAGGGACAGACAGTAATGTCGGGATCCATCCCGGCTGCAGCGTCTCAGTATACTGAGCTTTGGGTGACAGGAGGACGCTAGTTTGTCTTCCCGTTACCCTTAGAAGAACTATGGGGAAATGCCCTGACCCCATAGTTCTCCTTTAAGTTTAAAAATATGCTTATTTAGTCCTGGGTTATATGTCGGGATCCGTCCCGGCTGCGGCGTCTCAGTATACCGCAAAGCTGTAGCTCGCGGTATACTGAGGTTAGGGTGACGGGAGGACGCTAGTTTGTGTCCTACCGTTACCTTTAGAAGAACTATGGGGAAAAGCCCTGACCCCATAGTTCTCCTTTAACCCCATTGAGAATCTTTGGGATGTGCTGGAGAAGACTTTATACAGTGGCTCCGACTCTCCCATCATCACTACAAGATCTTGGTGACAAATGTATGCAACTCTGGACAGAAATAAATGTTGTGACATTGTATAAGCTTATCGAAACGATGCCACGGCGAATGCGTGGCGTAATAAAAGCTAAAGACGGTCCAATGAAATATTATGACTGTGTGACTTTTTTTTTGGCCATGCAGTGTATCAGATTTTAACTTTAAAAGTACCATTTCACAGCAGTCAGTCAATGAAATGTAGAGAATACCTGGGTATAATGTCCAGTCGGCTTTTTTGAAGATATATCTCCAGTGTCATCTTTAAAATCTTTCTTTTCACTATGAAAATGATTAATAACTTCTGTCCAGGTCATCAGAAAGCCTGAGAAGAGTATATTTTCTCCACATGTGAAATCTAGATCAATAAATGACACAACTGAGCTCATTGTTCAGAAAAGTATTACAAAGGCTTCATCAGGACTGTGTCTGCCACTTTCTTTCCCGCCAGAACGTCCCGGGTTGCTGAGAGCCGGGCGGGGAGAGATGTATAAGGTGTGATATTTGAGGAAGTTAGAACAAATGGTGAGCACTTAAAGTGACATTAAACCCTCAGATGTTTTAACATAAACCAATACTGTAATGTGCGCCTTACTGTAATCCATGGTTGTTTCCCTTCTCTTTGCTGCTCTTCCTTTTAAATCCTCATGTCTTCTCATGCTCTGCAGAACTTCCCTTTGCAGCTCGGGGCCTCTTCCTGTAGTGCTGGCTCAGATTACAAACCCATAAAAACGGATACACAGACACCGTGTATCCATTCCTGAGACAAGGCAGTCTGCTGCAAAACAGAAGTTCTGCCCAGCATGAGAAGAGATACAGATTTAAAAGGAAGAGCAGCAAAGAGAAGGGAAACAACCATGGATTACAGTAAGGCGCACATTACAGTATTGGTTTATGTTAAAACATCTGAGGGTTTAATGTCACTTTAAGGACCAGTCTTGAAGCCGTTGTAACATAAAAAGGACAGTCTTTTATTTCCCCCTGTAACAGAAAAGAGCTTTACTTCAGCAACATAACATACAGTCTGCTTATGTTTCAGCCAGACGACAATATAACAATGTCTATAAGATTGTCACATATCCTCCATGTGACTCTTCCACACATTCCTTGTGTGTCACAGGCTCACTAAGCCTCCTTGGCTGATTCCCAGGGGCCTCCAGCGACACACAGCCTCCACTCTGGCTTCTGGGTGGGGTCCTCCTGACTCCTGAACACAACCTTTTCCTCTTCCCAGCAAGAGTCCTCGTGTGCCTCCAGCCCACACCACACCAACTACAGATACTCCTCGCTTAACGACTTACCTGTTTTGCGACCACTCGCACTTACGACCGTCCTCCGAGCGACCTCCGACCTCGCGCGTCAGCGCCAGTGCGACGTGTCGCCGGGGGAAGTGACGTCCTCCGTTCTTCACAGCGCGTCCCCGTGAGTATTTTCATTGCCCGATGTACAGTACACTGTTCAGTACTGTACATCGGCAACGCTATACAGTACTGTACTAATGCAGTACAGTACTGTATAGAGTTCCTCACTTAACGACCAATTCGTTTAACGACCTGGTCATAGGAATGGAACTCGGTCGTTAAGTGAGGAATACCTGTACTCCCTTGAGCACTAGTCTGGGCTCTTAATGAGGCTGCTCTCAGCCACCTGATCACCGGCAACACCTGACCTCAGGATTGGAGATTTCATCCCACCCAGAACTCTAAGAAATCTCCAGAGATCCAGATCCCAGCTATAATCTGGAAAAAAACAGAAGAAACTGAAAGGCCAGCTTCTTCCCTGAAAAACGAATGATCTTCTGGAGCCTTTCAGCCCCTCTGAGAGTCCTGAGTGTCTGTGTCGCCAGCTTACTCCATGGCATTGCCACGCACTGCCACAAAGGACCATACACATCTCCCCACCCAGTTCTTAGCAACCTAGGACACTCTTGCCCGGGTCCCGCTGAGCTCCTAGCAACCTGTCATGTCACTTTTTGTCAGGAGCATAGGTGGAACCTCATGCCCCCACCCTCACCATGCTACCTCAGCTGGCAAAAAAGCTAAGCATACGCCTGCCTGTCAGAGTCTTACAATGACTTAAAGGAGAACTGAGGTGAGTGCTTTTCACTCACCTCATAGTTCTAGCCGACCTGTGACAATGAAACTGTCACAGGTCGTCTCAGTAGATCAGTAAGTGAGCGAACACATACCGGCGTTCTCTCACTTCTCGATTTTGTCACGGCAGAGAGCCGTGACAGGGGAGGGACTGGATTCCCCCCTCCCTGCTCTGATCCTCCAGCGCTGACTGGAGGAAAGGACGGGGGAGGGGGCGGGTACCGCTGGCTCTGCCTCTAGATTGGCAGAGCCAGCTGTCACTCACGCAGCTGGGCGGATCCAGACATAATTGTCAGGAACCATTTCAGCTGCGGCGTCTCATTATACCGTGAGCTGTAGCTCGCTGTATACTGAGCCTAGGGTGACGGGAGGACGCTAGTTTGTGTCCTCCCGATACCCGGAGGAGAACTTTGGGGAAAGCCCTGACCCCATAGTTCTCCTTTAAGGGATTCATAGTTTCACTATAGCTGGAGGGTCGAAGTTTGGCTTCCCCTGCCCTTTAGAGTCCACATTCTCTGCACATTCACCTCATTGCAAATTAAAGCTGAATTCCAGGCAGATATAAAGCTCTGTATTCAATAATAAATAATTAAGTGCCCATTTACATCTTGCCGGCAGCCAGTCAGTTGTGCCTCGGTGCAAGGAGAATGCTGATAGAAGAGAGCATAGTAATATAGAGATAAGCTCATAGGCCTGCTCAGGGGCATCCCTCTCTAAGGGGTGAGGAACTGTGTCGGCAGTGCATGCTAACCGGGGGGGGCGGAGTATGCCGCTGCATTATCTCCCTGCCCAGCACTGGCTCCCACTCTGGCCAGCATCCCACCCAGCTCCTGGGCAGTGACATCACTGGTTGTCAGGAGTCGGGTGGGATGCTGGCCAGAGCATCCCAGTTTGCTAAGAGCTGGGTGGGAAGATATGTATGGCACTTACACTTCTTCCCCACCAGCTCTTAGCAACCTGGGAAGTTCTGGCCGGAAACGTGGCAGCAAGCACACTGCAAACACTGTGCAGCAGAGTGGAGATTCTACTCTGCCTACCACCCCCTACATGACCCAGAGAAGCTGGATGGACAGATATAAAAATACTTTGTCAGGTAAAACTGCTGCCATATATGTATTCTCTCCTGATATTTAGCTACACTATATAACCAAAAGTATTGGGACGCCAGCCTTTACACGCACAAGAACTTTAATGGCATCCCAGTCTTAGTTTGTAGGGTTCAGTATTGGGTTGGCTCCGCCCTTTGCAGCTATAACAGCTTCAACTCTTCTAGGAAGGCGTCCACAAGATTTAGGAGTGTGTCTATGGGAATGTTGGACCATTTGTGAGGTCAGGTGCTGATGTTGGACGAGAAGGTCTGACTTGCAGTGTCCGCTCTAATTCATCCCAAAGGTGTTCTATCGGTTTGAGGTCAGGACTCAGGTCTTTGTGCACAGTCATGTTGGAACAGGAAGGGGTCATCCCCAAACTGTTCCCACAAAGTTGGGAGGATGAAATTGTCCAAAATGTCTTGGTATGCTGTTCCCTTCACTGGAACTAAGGGGCCAAGCCCAACCCTGAAAAACAACCCCCCACCCCACACCATAATCCCCCCTCCACCAAACTCTTCACTGGGCACAATGCAGTCAGGCAAGTACCGTTCTCCTGGCAACCGCCAAACCCAGACACGTCCATTGGACTGCCAGACAGAGAAGCGTGATTGGTCACTCCAGAGAACACGTCTCCACTTCTCTAGAGTCCAGTGGCGGCGTGCTTTACACCACGGCATCCGACGCTTTGCATTGCACTTGGTGATGTAAGGCTTGGATGCAGCTGCTCGGCTATGGAAACCCATTCCATGAAGCTCTCTACGCACTGTTGTTGTGCCAATCTGAAGGCCACACCAAGATTGGAAGTCTGTAGCTACTTACTCTGCAGACAGTTGGCGACTTCTGTGCACTTCAGCATGCGCTGACCCCGCTCTGTCATTTTACGTGGACTACCACTTCGTGGCTGAGTTGCTGTTGTTCCCAGTTGCTTCCACTTTGTTATAATACCGCTAACAGGTGACCGCGGAATATTTAGTAGCAAGGAAATTTCACGGAACACCTGAATCCAATGATTTGGAGGTGTGTCCAAATACGTTTGGTAATATAGTGTATTTGCCTGAAGTTCTGCTCTTAGCCTTTAGCCTACAGTCTTCATCAGCATACTTGTAAGGTTGCTTTAACTGACATCATATGCATATCAAAGGTCTTCCTTCTAATCTGCATATGAACGAAACAAAAGAACAATAATGTTACACTGTATTTCTTAATTGAGCTTCTACACAGTGTTTCAAACACTGTCAAGAAGCTCCGTATTTCGTGGCAGCACCTATAGGTGTTTCTGCAATACATAGCAAGTCCCGGCCGTCATTTTGACAGCTGGGAATTGCCGGCAAAAGTAGGGAGCAGCAGCAGAGGGAGAGGGACAGGACGTGCAATGTACACCTTGTGCACTTTGATGAAGTTTTTAATGATGTTCTTTAGCATTCTACAACCAATAAATGTGAAACATTGTATTAGAGGGGTAAAAAAAAAAAGATGAAAGAAATGGAAACATTTTATTTTTGTCTTGACCATATAAAATAATTAAACATAAATGTGCAAAAGCATTACAGCTCTTTAATATGTTGTACTTACTAGGTATTTGTCTGCTTGCTAGGGAACTGTGTTCCTCTGAACATAGTTTGGCCTGTTTTTCCGCATTTTCTGCTGCTTTTTTATTCCATACCTGAAAAGAGCACCATTGATTCAAATAGAGCTGCACTCGGGGTATTTAATATAGATTCACCGAGCAATTTATTAGCAACACAATACCATCCCTCCCAACTGTCCTTCATTTGGAACCAAATCCCTCTGTCCCTCTTTCCTCCTCAGTTATCACACTTTTTAGTCTGATATACAGATATCTATGCAGCGAAACTGGTAACCATACAGACATAACTTGAAGGGATATCAGCTACCTAATTGCTACATTAACGAATATTCTAAGTCTATTTACCTACAGTAAAGTCCTAGACGCATTCACCTCAGGCGTGGTTCTTTTCTCCGGTTGTTCAGATTGATGGGCACCAGTCACTTTAGTATATTTAAAATATTAAAGTCTGTAAAAAAAATAAATCAAAGCAACTGGACCGGATGACCAGCAAAACGTCTTCAAGAAAAATGCAGCAAGTCTAGTTACCTTGATTTTTTTTCTTTTTTTTTTTTACAGCTATACCATGATCTGGATGAATGAGAACCTTCACACTAAAACAGAAAAGGTTTCATTGCACAGGGCAATATGGGAAGGAGGGTGAGGTGTGGTGAAGGACAACTCACAGTACACTGGATCTCATTCTCTGAAATAGGCCTCATTGTCTTCTGGATTTTACATTCCTAGCTGCATACTCACACGCCGATGTTGGACGGCGTGTGTCAATGCGGCGGGAATCTATACAGAGAGAGGGGAGCTATGGCTGGGATCGATCAAAGGAAGCTGGCTCTTGGATGTATATCCTGAGGCAGAGATTGCGCTTCTCATATTTGATCGCCGTCGGTTCTCTCTCCATCCTCTCTGTTGCCCTTGACTGTTTCTGGGGATGACTCCGCGACTGTGCGGATCCACTCACCACTAATGTCCCACTTATGGTATTTATGTTACCTCCGACTTCCTGATGAAGCCTCGGCGAAATGCATAGAAGGCTGGACGCAGTACAGACTTGCAGTATATCTTACTTTGATTATGACTATTTATATAAAATTATTTATTATAATGTAATTGATAAAATAAGTTCATTGTATTTATTATGCATGTATCATGCACATGTACAGAGTCCAGGGAGGTTTTATGCTGTTTGATCATGGATACTAGCGGGTATATTTTTATCATGTGGATCATGTAATCTTTTAATAAATAAATGTTTTTTTACTATGTAATTTTTGTCATTACTATGTTGTATTATCCCTAATTGCATTTTTTGACACCTTAAAAGCCCCATCTATCTCTTTTTTTGCTGTTTACCTATATTAGGGGTGCAGTGTCCTTGTTCATGTAGTGATTCAAAACTTTACTACTGGATTTTATCCTGCTTGGATTGGCAGAGGTTGTGTACATCGCTCGCCGTGATTGGCTCAGCGCGGTATACTGTATGTAGCCGAAGCTACCATACATACAGTATTACCGCACATCCAGCGGGCTGACAGATTAGGGATGTTTGTTTTAGGTCAGCTTGGCCCAAACGCACTAAAAGGTATACATTGTATACCCCCCGCGTATAAGACGACCCCCGATTTTTGAGGGATGTTTTTAAGTATAAAAAGTAGTCTTATACGCCAGCAAATACAGTATATACACACATACACAGAGTAAAATAACATCCATATACCAATAATACAATAATATTCTATATTTATTTATATATACATCAGATTTGTGAATTGATGTTCAAGTATCTGTCAGTGTAAAGGTCACAATTTATTAGACAGCCCGAGACCTTTTTAAAGAAATGCTGAGGAGTAAAGTCCCTGATACAGAGTTGACAAGTTGCTATGGCAGAGTTTTTGTGATTATTAACATTATATGCTGCTGCTGTCAATCAGCAGAGGTGGACCTGATTGACAGCAGCAGTGGGTTGGTACAAGAGCGAGCCTGCTATTGGCTATTGCAATTTGAAATGACCAATAGCAGCCTAGCTATTCATTCCCCTGCTATTTAGGTACCTCGTTGAAATGAGAAGGGCACCTCCCTGAAATAAGGTTTTGCAGGTTGGGATGTCTGCTATGGGCAGCAAATGAAATAAATGTTCTCTATAACTAGACAACCAGGACATATAATTGATTCTATATTATCCACAAAGGGTTAACAACACTCTCTCAACCCTGCAGCAGTGCCTGTACCTGCTCTCAATAGTAGTCTATGTCCGCCCTCTCTGTGCAGCAAGTAGCTTCTTCCTTCTGAGAGCCAAGCCTCGTTCTGAGGCTACTCTAGAGATCACATGACCTTCCTCCAGGAGGCAAGCCTCACTCTGAAACTTTACCCACTGATATCTTACCGGAAAGGTTTACTCAGAGTAAACCTTTCAGGGAGAAAATGCCTCTCTCGCGGACGTCAGGGAGCCGCTATCTAATAGCGGGAGACTCCCTGAACGTCAGGGAGACTTAAGATCCTTGCATTAAAGTCCCTGGATGTCATCCTTCTAATCACAGAGTGTGACAGTTCAGGTTCCTTGGCAATTGAGGTTCCAGTAGTATTTCAAGCTTTAGTTCCAAAGCTGGCAATCATGGGAAGGTTCCTGTGTATAACTTCTCACTCAACCATCACTCACCACATCTCCATATGTGGTAGGACAGAGGCAGCTTGTTTCTCCTAGGCTATATACTCTTGTTTTCCAGCGGTGCTTTACATTTTTAAACAGGATCGTTTTGTACAGCACTGGTCCGGCCAAACAATTCCTCGTCTTCCATTCCACCGTCCGCACCCATGGTGACACCCGCCCCGTACAGCCCTGTGGACACCTGCCCATACAGCCCTGTGACACCCACCCATACAGTCCTGGTGAGACCTGCCCATACAGCCCTGTGACACCCACCCATGCAGCCCAGTGACACCCAGCCATACAGTCCTGGTGAGACCCGGACACAACTCTGGTGAGACCGTTCTCCTCTTAGAATCCCAGCCAGGATTTCCAGAAGATCAGTTACTAATGGATCTTGCAGGGTCCGGGCCAGTATGGCTAATAATAGTAACAGATTCCAGACCAGGACTTCCAGTGTACCCTGGGACTTTAAGTATTTAAGCACTAGCTCTGCAAGGAGCTGGTGCTTTGTCTTTTTTTTGCCAGATTCTTATTTGTTAAAGAGCTTAATACTTGGGCTGGTTTCTCGTTGCTGACCTGGACCGTCTGACCACACTCTGCTAGCTGCTTGCCTAGATCTGACTACTGTTCTCGTCCATCCCTTGGCAGGGCAACCCTGGAGATCGCGACCTGGTACTAGCAAGCAGCAAAGCCCATCTCCACCATCTGGAGCTCTGGAGAACACCGGCTGGTCCTTGGACTCCGTCCCTCAGGTAAGCCTGTGTCACCTGCCAGGGGGTGGCACCCTAACAGTAGGTATGCTGTACTAAAACTGGGTAGGGTCTCCCTTTTTTCTTTAAGCAGCCTTAAGCCTACATGGCATGCATTTCAAATTCCACTAATTTTATTTTACATATTGGTTCCTGCTGAAATGATGGCAAAATGCAACTTCTGCAGATTTGCCACCTGCACATCTGCAAATGCTGCTAATCTCCCATTCTACCACATCCCAGACCTGGTGACTGGCCTAAAGAAGCAGATCACCAGCACTCAATTATAAAGCTGAATATGTCCTTTTTATTGGACAAAGACGTCACAGTGATCCAAAAAGCCTTTTTTGGATCACTAAAAATTGGCTTTTTGGATCAATATGATGTCTTTGTCCAATAAAAAGGACATATTCAGCTTTATTATTGAGTGCTGGTGATCTGCTTCTTTGTTCTGAGTTTGCACGGCGCCATCTGTGGTTATCACTGCGAGCACCATTTTTATTTATTGGCCGGGACTGCTGCGAGGTGTGCGGAGGGCTTCTCCATCGACCTACATCTTGTGACTGGCCTGACATCCGGGTGCCTCAACCTCAGCTGCTTTTGCCTGTCCCCTATGCATAAATGAGCACTGTGCAAAGACAGCTCTACTGAGGAGACTTTTAATTTCCCTTTTTCATTTTATTGTTCCCAGTATCTTCATTCCACAGTTTGCTCTTCACTTCCTGCCCCAGTGACAACTTTGCCAGTAGGGCAGGAAGTAGGTGCAAATCTGACTAGAATGGGCACAGCAGCAGTCTCTTTGCAGCCACCTGATGTCTACTTGCACTCCAGCCGGAGCTGCCATCCAGTAGAACACTTTACAGTATGTACCTTCCTCCCTCTCCTCCACTGCCAACCTATCAAGGTGGAAGGCAGAGGTATGCGTAGAGGGAGGGGAGGAGAGAGTAAGCAGAGGAGGGGTGTAGATGAGTCTGCATTGTTCTTTTGCACTCTGCTGGAATGATGCTACAATGGTACTGCCCCTAGGCAGGGCCCAGGTCCTACTGACCCAATGAAGCATGGTACAGGGCTATTACCTCCAGCAATGACTTCATGGCATGTGTGAGGTCGGGTGGCAAAAGTGGCCCATGCTGGAGTATTGTATGCAGGGCCGGATTTACTCTACTGCCCCAATGCCAGGTTCCTAAGCCCTCGTTCACACCTGAACGTTTTGTAGCGTGTTCTACGCTCGACGAACGCTCTACAAAACGCTCAAAAATATAAATCCCATTGTATTCAATGGTCTCGTTCCCACCTTGGCGTATTTCCGCCCGTCCCTAACACGCTACAAAACGGCCCACGCCTGAAAAGGTAGAGGTACTACTTTGGGCCGTTTTGTTGCGCGTTTCCATTGGGCTACAGCCAAGTAGCCTTCGGAAACGCGCGACGGTCGCGCAACTTTTTTACCGCGAATCGCGGCAGACGCGCATATGCAATACGCCTAGGTGTGAACGAGACCTCAATGCGCCCCCCTGTATGCAGACTGCATACAAGTGAAAACAACTACCCGCCCAGCTCCCGGAACTGTATGTCCCGGTCGTCGGGAGAAATAGGAATTCCAAACCCCTGCTGTCCCTCTACTCCCTGCTGCCCCGAGGCCGGGCCTTGGTTGGCCATGTGGAAAATCCGGCCCTGAATGTATGTGGACACGGCTACTTGTAGTCCCATTTAGAAGCCCATGTGACAGGATAACAATGCAACATCACAATTTGGGAACAGAGACAGAGCGTTGTCACCCTATAAAAGGAAATGCGTGAACAAGAACCTTCATTGCCGAGCCACCAGGTATTCTTTTCATGAACGCTTCTAATTAAAAAAATATGCAGAATTACTTTACATCTCCTTTAAGGTCCCCGTACTTTACCTTACCATTTTCAGCATGTTGGATGCAGGCGGTTCAGCATTTGTTCTGTGATAATTGTGTATGCCAACAATCGCATCTTGGACCTTGACGTTATCAGTTGATAGTGATGAGAATGAAATATGTTCGTGAGCCTAGGAGGGCGAAAATAATTATGTATAGAATTTTTAGATACTTTTCTTTATTGAACAAACGTATCCAAGAACAAACCTTGTGCCTTTTTTTTTACGACTGGTAAACCTAACATAAAAATACAGTATATGTTAAATGTTATTATGTTATTGGAAGTTGGGTGGGCGACTCTTTACCAATGGATCTTGCAATTCCAACAACCATATATTAACTGCTTGCTGTCCATTGTACAGTCATGGCCAGAAATACTGGCACCCCCGCATTTCTGTCAGATAATTGTTGAACATTGTTGCAATTACAAATGTTTAGGCATTCTCATGTTTATTTCTTTTGTTTGTATTGGTATGGCACAAAAAAAGTGAAGAAAAAAAAGCCAAATCTAAAAACATTCCACGCAAAACTCCAAAAATGGACTGGACAAAATTATTGGAAACAAAATGACAGCTTCTTGGTAAAGCCCATGCTTCAGTATTTAGCGCTGCGGTACTTTGACTTTATTCCGTCATGCAACGCTGTACTGAAATGTAACTTAACTTTATTGCTATCACAGAGATGCTTCTCTATGCAATGCAGACAGATCATGGCTGGTGGGAGGGGCCAGCAGGGTGCTGTACATAGCTTCCTGGAAACATCACATTACCCTGCCTCAGTACACCTTGTAAGAGCCCTCAGCCCTGTTGCAAGCAGTGGGCTGGTTTTTGGGAGGAGTCAGTGGCTTAACTATAGCCGCAGCAGCCCAGGCAGGTGCTGTGGGGCCTGGGGGTGTAAGGGGCCCCAACAGATTGTTGAGGCAAATTAAACATAGAACATGTGAAGATAATACAGTAGTCTAAGGATTGGAGTGGTTGCAGTTGATGACAACTCTAATGCCCTGTAAAGTCTACACTGTAGAGACGGCTTCAGATGCACAAGAGGAGTCTGGGAAATTGGCATCATTACTCACAGCATGGGGCCCCCATCACATTTTTGCTATTGGGCCCCCATCACATTTTTGCTATGGGGCCCCATCACATTTTTGCTATGGGGCCCCATGCTTTAGTTACTGACCTGGGAGGAGTTATGCAAATATCAAAATGCCTCGATGGGCGGGTGTCAGTCTGGATGAGTGGGCGTTCCTAAGCAGGCCTCATTTGCATGCAGACCACCCTAGGTAACGCCCGGATGTGATGTTGAGCGTCCTTGATTTTAAGTATTGAGCACAACATGATCACCTAATGGAATGAAAACAGCCGCACATACCTGGGCAGTAGAAAACACGAACAAGGAAAGCAGAGCGACCAGCTTCATATTTTCCTAAAATATATATTTTATTAAAGAAATTGCAAATGATTTCCTTATACGAATAATAATGAACACTAAAGCTGAACTATGGGCAGATTAAATTATCATTGCAGTTATTTATTTATTTGAAAACAAAAAATCATTAAACAATCATTAAAAAAATCAACAACAAAAATTGTCAGACCGAAACCGATACCGAAAAATGTTTTCACATTTTTAAAATATTTTATTTTTATTTATTGTTTATAAACTTTTACATTTTTTTATATTTAATGATATACAAACACGCAAATCAATACTTTGCCTCCTTATCTCCCAAACCCAAAAATCTAAATCTTATTGTCACATGGATTACATAATATGCCCCATTGCACCACTATTGTTTTGCAGATCAAGTATAGGAGTGTTGAGAGATAGTATAAACGCGACGCGTTTCTGAAACCAAAGGTGTGATTCTTCAGGACGACAGAGGGAATGTTTGTGTAAGATCAGAAAAACTCATAGAACAATGTTAAAATCCTGCAGCAATATCCCTGCGTGAAATCCCATGACAACCAGCAGCATGAGGAGTCCATGAGGAAACATGGAGAGGACTCTCCAACAAGAATGATCTCTGGTATGCCCCTATATATGTACCAAAGGAGACCATACCAACCTTACAAAACACAAAAAATCTCCAGCTTCACCTGCCAGCTAGCCTGCAACCAAACAAACTGCCCTGATCAGATATAAAGAGTAAAAAAAAAAAAACAGCGACTCAAACAAATGTCAGTGAAAAAAATCAATCAGGTGTAAAGTCATAAAGATCGATAAAGATTGGAGGCTATTGCTTTCCTATTTAAGAAGTGTTGCACAGATCTGTTTGCTGGTCTGATTAAACCATTGGAGGACATCTGTGAGCGATTGGAGCTGAGGGCCCCCTCACCTGGTTAAGAAGGGAATTGCCTGGTTTGACCCCTTGCTGGGGTCTATCAATAAGGTGAGCACCCCTATATCTGGTGTGGTGCACGTGGTGCATTTGGTGAAGGAACAAGTAATATTCATCACTATTGCTATATTTGGAAATTTTTCGCGGATTTATGAAGATTTAAAGACTTTACACCTGATTGATTTTTTTCACTGACATTTGTTTGAGTCACTGTTTTTTTTTTTTTACTCTTTATATCTGATCATTGTTGTAGCTCGGCACATTTAGTTATTCATTTTTCACGTATACACACTCACAGTGGGTGTACATTCCAGTACCTTGTAGCTGTTAGCTTGCTTATTGGCGCAGTTCATTTTCTATATTTAAACAAATTGCCCTGTCAACAGTATGCGTTAAAATCAGAGGCTTTAGTTGCACAAACTTCCCAATGTGCGCCCTGCCAAACAGGCTGGTTATAGATTCATGCATGTACCATTTTTTCTAGTTTGACTATTTTTGGTTGTGGGGACGCACTGGGGTCCAAGCGTGCATTTTTGGTTGCTGGGCCTCCAGTGTGTCCCTGCACCTTATTAGGGGGAGTTGGCTACCTCCAGGTACACCTGCATGCAATTTATCGACTGCATTGATATGCTCACACTTGGAGACTCGTATACATAGAGTTAGGACCACACCTTGCAGAGGTGCCTTGGCACGGCAGTGTGGCTTCTACATATTTTTGGCCAAAAGTTTGTGCAACTAAAACCTCTGATTTTAACGCATACTGTTGACAGGGCTACTTGTTTGGTTGCAGGCTAGCTGGCAGGTGAGGCTGGGGATTTTTTGTGTATTGTATTCTTGTAAGCCTTCCCAATGTGCGCCCTCCCAAACAGGCTGGTTATAGATTCATGCAGGTACCATTTTTTCTAGTTAGACCATACCAACTTGCCAAGTTTAGCAGCAAGTAAATAAAATTCGATAAGCTGTAATAGCCCTTCCAGCTCCAATATCATTCCATTTCTCACCACTTGGCCCAATAGTGTCTCACTGGAGAAACCTATGTCCTCCATTGGATAGTGGAGGAGACGAGGAAGCAATGCATTGATATTTGTGTACATAGTGGCCACCATCAGAGTGTTTTAAAAATATATCATTTGAAATAAAATTCGGAAACCATAATAATAACAATAATCTGTTACTGTTTGAATATGAATTATAATGGTACCCCGGGTGTTTTTCTGCCGCCACTTTTCTATGCATATAAAAAACTAGAGGACAGAAAAAAAGGAGACTGAAAGGAAGGCTGTAGAATAAAAAAAGAGACGGCTTACCTGTTCAGCTTTGTTCTTCTTGATCTTAGTCAGAGTTGGTAAATCTCAATGCTGAATTTGTATAAAGGTGTTTTTTTTTTCTACTCACAGTTTCATATATGGTCCTTTCCTGGAGACCGCACCAAGTGTTCTCAGCCAAATGTGACCCTTGTGACTAAACTCTCTTCATAAATTGCCAGGTGTTTTATTGTCCATTGTGCCTAAATATTAACGCTACAAGGTCACCATGAACTCTAGTGAGAATAATGCACACAGGCTGCCATTGCATATTTATCACATGGTGTATAGGACTTGGCAGTGATACGTATCTGCAAACATTGGTAGGAATATCGAGAGACATTTTGCTCAATAGGACACAATAGTGTATGGACTTTACATGGTCAACCTAGATTTTTCCTGTACCATCATCCCACCATAACCAACCAATGAAAGCAGAGAAAATGAGGAAGCTTTTCAGGTACAAACAGTTCAAATTTAATTTATTACACAAAAAAGCTAAAAAAAAACAACCCGTTTTACACAGGAATGTACTTAAAGGAGAACTATGAGGTGAGTGCTTTTCACTCACCTCATAGTTCTAGCCGACCTGTGACAATGAAACTGTCACAAGTCGGCTCAATAGATCGGGAAGTGAGCGAACACATACCGGCATTCGCTCACCTCTCGATCTATCCGTGCATAGAGCAGTGACTGTCACTCACGGCTCCCTGCAGGGATTCCCCCCCTCCCCTGTCAGATCCTCCAGCGCTGACTGGCGGAACGGACGGGGGAGGGGGTGGGTACAGCTGGCTCTGCCTTTGGTAGGCAGATCCAGCTGTCAATCACGCAGCTGGGTGTATCTCGACAGTAATGTTGGGATCCGTCCCGGCTGCGGCGTCTCAGTATACCAAGAGCCGTAGCTCGCGGTATACTGAGCTTAGGGTGACGGGAGGACGCTAGTTTGTGTCTTCCCGTTACCCTTAGTAGAACTATGGGGAAATTCCCTGACCCCATAGTTCTCCTTTATGTTTAAAAATATGCTTATTTAGTACTAGGTTATATGTAATAAACTCCTCCAAGGTGTGTGTATATAAGAACAGCTGCAATGTGAAAGGGGGCTGAAGTGTATCCTCATTTAACACTCCCCTGACATCAAAAGCATATTATGGACCCCAGAGGCAAGGTGGGTTAGCATTTCACTTCAGGGGTAAGTCCTTGGCTGGTTGTGGTGTGTGAATGTAAGTTGACTGCTATTTATTTTAGGGTGTATTAAATAGGGATGCACCAATACCATTTTTTTTTTCAAGACAGAGTATGAGTACCGATACTTTTCCTCAAGTCCTCGCCAATACCAATTACTAATACCTGTTTTTTTGTGTCATTTTTCTAAAACAATACAGACTAATGATTTCAGGACAGTGATGGAGTGCCAGGGCCGATCATAGCTGCAACCGTTGTGACCTTTGTAGTTCTGCCACTGATTCCAAGCTGTAGAGGGACTAAAAATTCCAGCAATACATTCTACAGCAATGCAAAATACCCTTAGCGATAGAGGACTACAAATCTCAGCAATACATTATACAGCAATGCAGAATTATAAGAAGCTACATACTCTGTCTTGCTCAGCAGGGCTATGCAGCGTCTCAGGAGGCTGTGCGGGGTCTTACCAGGGCTATGCGGAATCTGACCAGGGCTGTGTTGGTCTCAACAGGGCTGTGCAGTCTCACCAGGGCTGCAAGGGATCTGGCCAGGGCTGTGTGCGGTCTCACCAAGGCTGTATGGGGTCTCACCAGGGCTGTGTGCGGGGCCTCAACATTGCAGTACGGATAACTGCTCTTTTTGAGGGGTGGCTCAAATAAAGCAGATATACTCACCTGATCCTTGGTACCGCCGAGGTGCTAGAACCATCCCCACAGCCTCTTCTCCCCTTGGCTCTGGTGGCCTAAGGACCATCGTCTAATGCAAGTCCATTGACCAGCATTAGACATGAGGATGCTGAGGGACCTTCCACAGCAGAGGGAGAGAGACTTGAGCGGGACTGAGTGAGTGCATCTGCCTAATTTGAGCCCCCTAGACAAAATGAGCACTTAACCCTTGCAGTACAGGAGGAGACCCACTGCTAGGGTAGGTTTTTAAAATTTCAGGAGTTCTTTTTTTATGCCAGAACCAACATTGCTCTAAATAATAGAACATCTGCTGGTTAGAACCTCTGCTGGATTTCTTCATACATCCTCCTAAGAGAGCCACCAGGCACCTACAAGGATCCAGCTTCTACCCGGCTTCACCTTTCAGCAGAGTCACTCACCCTTGCCCCTCTATCCTGGATCAGCTTCCCCCCCTCCCAGACAGTATAGATATAGGCCCAAATCCAGGCCTCCTTTTCAGTACATATGCCGGCCTTCCCTAGGCATCAGTCCTTGCAGAACTTTAATCAGCAACATACACTGAGTGGCCAGATTATTATGACCACCCCATCAGTACTTCGTTGGGCCGCCTTTTGCCTTCAATACTGCGGCAATTCTTCTTGGCATTGACTCCACGAGATGATGAAAGGTGATGCGAGGTATCTGACACTGCACTGTTGCCCTTCTGTTGTCTTGTACCAGTCTTGCCCCTCCCCCGTTTTGCCCTAACATTGACTAGTCGCCGACGGCCACAATTCGCACGTTCAGACCCTGATTTTCGGCTGACAGTCCGGTCTTTAAACACTTTAACAACAGCTGCTCTTGAACATTTAACGAATTCTGCTGTTTTGCTGATACTCGCTCCATGGCTCCGAGCACGAACAATCATCCCACGTTCAAAGGCTCTTAAATCACATTGTTTCTTCAGAAAAAAATCACTTCTACTGTCGTGGTAAACAACCTGCTTTCCTATTTTCAGCACGAAATTATAGCTAATTATAGCTAATTTGCCTACAAACGTCAGGTGGTCATAATAATCTGGCCACTCAGTGCAGGAGCCTGGGGGAAGATTTACTCACAAGGTCAGTGCCCAGCATGCACCACTGTCAATAAACCTCCGAGTGGTTGGCCGAAAATATACAAATAGTCATAGCTTTTGACCCACGGAACTTTGGGAGTTGCATGTGAGTAAGGTGAGATTGTTCCATTCATATTTGCTTCGCTCATATTGAAAATTGGCATATTGGACAGCGTGCCGGATGTTTGTATAACCAGCTATATACCATTGGCGGCTGTAGTACACAGAGGTACAGCAGGGGACGTGGTGGACCCCGTCTCCCGGGATGTACTGATCTACATCCAATCCAGCACGGTACAGATGCGATGTCTATATGTTCCATGCAGTCATCTTAACTTTGTTATATTTAAAGAGCGTTATGCAATCTCATATGGGCACTTTTGGAGCTCCCCCATGATAGTCTACCTTCTCGCTCTCCATCCTGACGTGCTGTCACAGGAGGCTGGGTGGGGCGGTGAGGGGAGGAGAGCTTGATCTGACAGCTGACTCCTCCCCTTCACCACCGACCAGCCTCCTGTGACAGCTGTCTCCGCCCCCACACTGCCGCTCTGCTGATCTGTCACAGGAGGCTGAGCGGTGTGGGGAGGAGAGATGACAGCCGCTCACATCGCTCTTTTCCCGAACCGCTTGGACTCCTTTGACAGTTTCTCTCCTCCCCACTGGGACACAAGGCAGCACCCAGCGGGAAGGAGAGAAATCACAGATGCACCGCTATTGGCACTTTCGGCATTTTGGTTGACTGGTGGCAGAGCCACACAGCATCATTGGTTGCCTGATGGCTTGTCTGCACAGTGTCATTGGTTGCCTGATGGCTGAGCTGCACAGTATCATTGGTTGACTGGTGGCTGAGCCACACAGCATCATTGGTTGCCTGATGGCTTGTCTGCACAGTGTCATTGGTTGACTGGTGGCTGAGCCGCACAGCATCATTGGTTGACTGGTGGCTGAGCTACACTGTGTCATTGGCTGACTTGTGGCTAAACTGCATAGTGTCATTGGTTGAATGGGGGCTGAACTGCATAGTGTCATTGGTTGACTGGTGGTTGAACTGCACAGTGTCATTGGTTTACTGGTGGCTGAACTGCATAGTGCCATTGGTTGACTGGTGACTGAGCTGCATAGTGTTATTGGTTGACTGGTGCCTGAGCTGCAATGTGTCAATGGTTGACTGGTGGCTGAGCTGTATATTCTGATTGGCTGACTGTTGGCTGAACTGCAGTGTCATTGGTTGACCGGTGGCTGAGCTGAACAGCCTCATTGGTTGACTTGTGGCTGAGCTGCTCAGTATCATTGGTTGCTAGTACTCTGGTGGTGACACTATGAACAGTCAAACAGCCAATGATGCTGTGCGGGACACATTTCTGGCTGGTTTCATTAAACGTTCAAGCGGATCAAACCCGACCCAGTTGGCTCATCACTATTGGGGATAGAATAGCTCGTCATGATAAAAATCTGTCTGTGAAAAATAAAGTAGAAATTTAGGCAATAAGCAATTAAGCCCAAATGGTCCCTAAGTTATTATTTGTTCATTATTTGCTGTTTAATAATATCGTCCTTTGTCATGTGTCCACTAAACCTCTGCGATAGTCCTTCTCTGTTAGTGGCAGGTGGAAATTTGCAAGTGAACTGATGCATGCCCACTTGAGGGAGCCATAGACACAAAAACTGCATATGCACATTAGAGGGAGCTGAAGACAAACATTGTTGGAGTCAGACACAAAACCGTGCATGTTCACTAGAGGGATAACCCAGTCAGAATAATTTTGTATGTGCACTAGAGCAGGCCTTCTTAAACTTTCTCCACTCGTTGTCTGTGTCTCTCCTCCTCCCCACCTCCCCCGACGCCGCCGTGGACGGTGTCTGTCATTACCAACTACTACTAACCCCCCTCCCCCTCCTTACCTTTACCTCCAGCAGCAGCAAAAAACCTTCCTGCGCTCAGGTGTTCAGGAAGGTACCAAGTGCGCAGGGGGGGGGGCCTTAACAGCTGCACTACACTGCACATTAAACGAAAATAAAAAAAATCTTGCTTGGAGCCCAGGCCTCCTCGGGCCGCCAGGGTCTCTCACACAAGTACTGGCTGTACCCCCTGATGGTCAATGCCAAGAAGAATCGCCGCAGTATTGAAGCAAAAGGTGTGTGATATATCTATCTTCTCACTCTTTTATCCTTTCATTTTTTTTCATTTTTGGTCTAACTTCATGATTATGTATACTATATATACTGTGTATACTATACAGGGGAAACTCGAATAATTAGAATATCGTGCAAAGTTCATTTATTTCACTAATGCAACTTAAAAGGTGAAACTAATATATGAGATAGACTCATTACATGCAAAGCAAGATAATTCAAGCCGTGATTTGTCATAATTATGATGATTATGGCTTACAGCTCATGAAAACCCCAAGAACCCCAAATCCACAACCTCAAAAAAGTAGATTATTACATGCAATCAATAAAACAAGGGTTGTACATAGAACAATATCGGACCTCTGAAAAGTACAAGCATGCATATGTACTCAGTACTTGGTTTGGGCCCCTTTTGCAGCACTTACTGCAATTACTTTTGCACGATATTCTAATCATTCGAGTTTCACCTGTATGTATATATTTTTTCCATTGGTGTAGAAAAGAAAAAAGGGAGTAGTTGCAAATAAGTTTATATTTTTCCCTCTTGTGTGGGCCTTAAAGGGCGAATCTGAGATCTTGTTTCTTGGTGGACGGTGGAAAATTAACCCACCTATTAATTTCTTAGATCTCTCGGGGACACAATTAATGAGATACCTGCATTGGAGTTCCCAGGTCTTCACACCTGCTCCTGCTTCCCCCATTGCATTAATGTGTGTTACATTTTTGAGAATAAAAGGGGTGGACAGGAACACCCAGAAATCACAGGTGGATAAGAGTTAATAATTATGGCAGGGAGATCTTACTATTGGAATGTCCAAGACATATAACAAGTCAGTGACTACCTCAGCCCACCAGATTCCACCTAATAACCCAAAAAAATATCACCTTGGGTTGGGTTGATGCTCTTCAAAGAATAGACCTTTAAGTACTGTTTGTAGAATACAGTCCGCTTTTGCCTTCTGTCTTCAGCTTGTTCTGCTCCTGGATGTGGTATTTTAACAGCATATCAGGCTGAGGGACCTCGAAAAGAGGTTTGGGAACCAAAGCGATGTTCTTCTAGCTAACCAAAAAACTAAAGGAATAAAAAAATAAATACATTTCAGCTCTTACCTGATTTCCCACCAAGGGGCTGACCTTCTTATCTCGCTTATGTATTAAGATGCTGCTTGAATGTGTAACACTACTTGGATTACCCCCCCCCTCAACACATAGCTAAGGACCAGGGCTTCCCTGTAACAAATAGTGGCATTCCGAATGTTCCAGACCCACTTACTTGATGATAAATGTCCCAGAAGCATCCTTCTCACTCTGAGTAGATTTTAAGATATTTCTAAAGCACGTGCATGCAGAGTAGATATGTGGGGTGAAGGGAGCACAGGATACCTGTAGAATTTCATCAAAGCCCAGTCCTCTGGTCTTCTGCATAATATTGAAGATTTCTGGGTCCCTCTCTTGTAGAGCTTTATTGGCTGCACGCAAAACTTGAAAATTGGCTCCTTGCAGCTGAGGTTCTTGTGTATTCTCAGTCTTAACACCAAGGTAGGACAGCAAAGGGAAGGTTCCTGTGTGACTTCCCCAGACTCAGTCTCTCCCCACCTCCATGTGGGGGACAACTGTAGCTCTGACTCCTCAAGGCCTGTAGAACTCCATAGCAGCCAGTAACTTAGGGACACCTCCAAGGAGGGGAGATCCTCACTTCTTCCCATACCCCTAGGCACTCAGGTTTGGGGCCTAGTTTGGTAGTTACAGATACATCCTCACAGGTTAAAAACCCTGGAGGGAGAAAAAAAAGTGTGCCAGGAAGTGCCCCAGATATCTAATAGCTCTCCCTAAGCCTGCTGATTTGTCAAGTATTAAATGTCCATAATATGGAATGTTATCTCAAGCACACCCTGCTGGAGCACGCTGAACACAACGGGTGTGAAAATTCGTACGAATTTCGATTCGTAACAAAACGAATCGCACATGTCTACGGGTGACTGAGAATAACCATTTCACACTTAGGAAACACAAGCCAGCATGCAGCTAAGCAGACTATCACTCTAACAGGGGAAACATTTGGAAAAATACTTCAGCCCTACAAATGTATCTTTTTTTCCTTTACTTTGGTTGCTTTAGGTTATCTATTTTTTCCCCCAGCTGCACCACGTTATTCTGTTTTTTGGATATAAAGAGGTCTATTCACGAAGCAGCCGAAGGATCTAGCCCTAGCTTCGGCTGATCCTTCGGCTAGCTTCGGCCCCAGGACCCCTTTGGTTCAGTAGAACCGAGGGGGTGCTGTACGGGCTATTCACTATAGCCCTACAGCTCCCGAAGCTGGTCGAGCCGAAGGCATATGCCATTTGAGCCACGCTGAAAGCCGAAGCTGGCCAAATGGCCGGCCATTGGCCAGCCGACAGCCTGCTTCTGACAGCTGGGCGAAGCCAGCCTCCATCTCACGGATGTCTCCGGCCACTTGCAGAGAGATCAGTGTCCCTGGTTAGCAGCTAACCAGGGACACTGATCTCCAGACAGCAATCTCTCCTGGGTGCTCCGGGAGTCTCCCGCTCCCGGCCGCCCGGGAGAGAAACACTTTTTCCAAGAAAGGTTTACTCTGCTCGATCGAGCAGAGTAAACCTTTCCCTGCTTTTTTTTTTTAACTCTGACATGGAGCCGTTGGCTGCGGTCAGAATAAAAAAAAAAAAATTTCACCTTAGGAATGCATTGCTAGATTCCTACTGGCTTTTTCAATTTGCGGCTGCTGTCAATCAGCAGAGGGGACCTGCAGTTCTCCATCAGGTCCCCTCTAGTGATTGACAGAAGCAGAGGGCGGGTAAAATAGCTAGTTTGCTATTGGCTATTGCAAATTGAAATAGCCAATAGGAATCTAGCAATGCATTCCTATGGCAAATGTTTTTTTATTTATTTTTTTTTGCCGTACCAGCCTGAAGTGAATAGCCGAACAACGTTCGGCTCACTTCGCTTCACGCCGGTCATTCACTCGGCTGCCTACGCCAGCTTAGTGAATAGACCCCAAAGTTCTCTTTAATTCTCACAATTTGTATGGTTTCCCTTAACTTTTGTAACATGTTATTTCATGTTGCGTTTACAATTTGTACATCAGCTTACTGATCTACTATGTGTTTTCTATGTTTATTCTTCTCATGTATTGGCTTGTTGGTATGACCTTCTGAGGCCACGCTGTATGTTCTTATTTGCAAAACCTTAGGTTTGTAATTGGTCAGTAACAATGTTTAGGAAGTGTCGTGTCAAATGTAACATCTACATGAATGTAGCTTTTCTATTGGATCGGACTACACAGGCCAGCCTTCGCTCCACCTGTGCATCAGTGAGCCTTGGCCACCCATGACCCTGTTTCCAGTTCACAAGTTTCCCTTCCTTGGACCACTTTTGGTTGGTCTAACATCCCACAAGAGCTGCAGTTTTGGAGTTGCTCTGACCCAGTCATCTAGACATCACAATTTGGCCCTTGTCACTGTCCCTCAAAGTCCATTTTTTCTGCTTCCAATATATCAACTTCAGGAACTTCAGGTTCACTTATTTTAGCCCTGCTTGCCCAAAGCAGGGCTAAATGTAGAAAAAACTACCCACCTGGCGCCCGGAGCTGCATGTCCCAGGCATCGGGCTAGAGGAATTCCACACCCCTGGGTCCAGTATCCCTGCTGCCCCAAGGCCAGGCCTCAGTGGGCTTGTGGGGAATCTGGCCCTGATGGCTGGTGAGGTTGAATAAAGACACTGGTCCATCCAGTTCAATCTATGTGTGTGTGTGTGTGTGTGTGTGTGTGTGTGTGTGTGTGTGTTTATTTTTTGCTAACAACTCCAAAATCCATGTATATTTTGTAAACTGAGAAGCTGACCTAGGTGTTTTTTTATCTTATCAATGCTTTCAGATGATACTGTCAAAAAAAGTTCCACATTTTTAATGCCTTGACTGTAAAAAAAAACAAAAAACTTTTAAGCTGCCCATACACCTTACAACTATCACACGACTTTCGTTGTGCGATGGTTGTAAGGTAATTAAAATTTAGTAAAACCTGCCCATCTTGGACAGGCAGATCGTACTTGCGATCATCGCAAGCCCTCCCCGCTGAGGGGAGGGCTTGCCGATGATTCCAATGCTGAGCGGGCAGTGTGCGCTTGCGCACACCGCCCCCTGCGGCTTTCGTCTTCCGAGCACAGCCAGCTAGAAAGTTGGGCGACCATACAGTAGATGTGGTTGCACGCTGCCCATACACCTGCCGATTATCGTACGATCGCTGGATCACCCGCCATTATCATACGATAATCGGCAGGTGTATGGGCACCTCAACGCAGTCTGAGAACAAACCACATCTCGTCCAACTTCATGTTGTGTCCACGTGTCATCTTCAGAGTTCTTAGTACAAACATTTTATTCCCGATACTGCAGTCCCTATTGATGAGTTCTTAGGCGTCGCTAAGGAGGACAAGTTTAATTTTTGCAGTTGACCTTCATAGCTCAGGCCCTTCATTCCCCTTATTAATTGTGTTGGCCTTCTCTGAAATTCCTCTAGCTCAAGGTTACACATCAGGTGATCACACCTAGGGGTGATTATAAAACCGTTCCACCAGTTCGCACTGGTTACAGGATTCAGACCAGGCACTTCTCAAGGCGGGTTTCCAGATGGTGACAACAGTGGGCCATGTCTGCATAAAGTGCATTAAAGTGGCCACTTGTAGTCTCCATCGGAAGCCTGGGTGACAATGCTGAAGCATAGTAGGGAGACAGGGACAGAGAATTGTCACCTGTTAACAGGAAGCGCCTTAACAGGGACGTTCATGGCAGGATCACCAAGTATTATTTTATTGATAGGTACAGATTTAAAAATGTTGAACATTTTGAAGTTGATATGAGATTCTAGCAATCAGCTTTACATATACTTTAACCATACACTAAAGGCAAACAGGATCACACAAATGTAATCTAGCTTTCCAGCTTTATTCTGTATTATCCATGGATAATGCCTTCTGCTGAAATTGCTTTTTGTTACGAGCTAGTCGTCAGTAGCTTTTTTCCTTTTGCAGTCACAAGTTTCTTTACATATATTCTTCACTCTGAGTTCCTCTTCCATACTTTCTTCTGAATCGTCGCACATGTCCTCTAATTCCCCACATTCATCATAAAGATCCTCATATGGGCAGTAATTGGCTGAAATCATTAAATCACAGTTTTAGTTCAGATGTACATTTAAAGGGACATTGACACCTTGTCTAAGCAGGGAAAGGTGACAGTGTCTCTGCAAAGGACCCCCTCCCCACCCTGTTTCCCTGGTACTCACCTTGCCTATGTTCCCTCTCTGCTGCTTCCTCTGTGACAGCCAGCATTGGAATCGCTGGTGTCATGGCCAAGGGAATGACCAGTGCCGTCACTCCCTTGGCCATGTAGCAGTGCTCAGGCCCAGATATTGGCTGCTAAGCTTGAAATCTCCAATAGTGGAGGAGGTGCCTTATACCCAGAGGTGCTGGGTACTGTTGTTGGCTGAGACAGAGGAAGGAGATACAAGAAGGGGCAAGCAAGGTGAGTATAAGTGTGTTAAGGGGATGGGGAGGATTCTTTGCAGAGACACCCACAGGTCATCAGGTTCTCTTAACCATTGGCAGCATGCTGCTTATTATGCACAACATTGAACAGGTCACAGCTACTATGTATATAACTGAAAACAGAAGTGCACAGCAAATAGTTATTTCTACTATTGACTGATACTATTCATTCCGCAAATCATAATAGCAGGGACAGCAGAGTATTCTTAACCCTTTTATGACCATTGGTTAATGAAGACTAGATGCCTAGGCCAAATTTAGCAACATCAGTGTGTGTTGGTTCACTTGACTGTAGCTCTATGACTATTTTGGGGGTTATTCACAAAGCTGCCGCAGGCAGCCGAGTGAATGATCCAGCCGAAGTGAAGTGAGCCGAACTACTCACTCCGGCTCAGTAACGGCTGATTTCAGCCGTACATCGGCTGCCATCGGTCAGCCGTACATCGACTGCCTTCGGTCAGTCGAACATGCCCTGCATGTTCGAGTGAGCCGAAGTGCAGAGGGAATTCGACTCAGCTGATCCAACATCTGGATCTGCTGAGCCAAAGCTCCGGCAGGCTACTCGCTGCCGTTCTCTATTCTCATAGGAGCCGAACAGCAGTGAGTGAATAGCCGAATGCCGCCGAGCAGCATCCGGCTCGGCTATTCTGCTCGGTACCTCGGAGGTACCGAGCAGAATAGAAAAAAAGTTAAAAGAATGAGAGAAAAAAAAATAGTTGCCAAATTATTTTAAAAATGATAAAAAATAGGAAAATAATGGCTGGCTCAGCCCAGCTGTCATTTGCGGGGAGAAGGGCTGGCCGTTCTCCCCGCTTCGGATGTCACTTCGGCTCAGTCGAGCCGAAGCATATGCCTTCGGGCTCGGCTGAGCCGCTCAGCTGCCTTCGGCTGCTGTACCTTATTCTGAATAGCCCGTATAGCAGCCCTTTGGTTCAGTCGGTTCCGGCAGCCAAAGAGAGCCGAAGGATCAGTCGAAGCTACTGCTGTATCCTTCGGCTCTTTAGTGAATAACCCCCTTAGTCTAACTAAATCATGTATGTAGACCTTGCTCACCAGCTCATTCGCTTAGTAGTGAACCCGGCCGAAGTAATTTTAAGCAACTGCCACAGAGGCCGAACTTCTCATATCAAATAACTAACTTTTCTGTAATTATCTTAGAGGAAATAAAACATCTCAGTGATCAAACTGCAATAAAGAGCTTGTATTCCTATATATATATATATATATATATTATAAGGGGGGCTGATGATGGGTTAGCCCCCCCAGAAAATAACTGTTAATATTAGAGGTGCACCGAAATAGAAATGTAAAAACCTAAACAAAACCGAAATTAAAAAAATTGTCAGGCCGAAACCGAAAATGTTTTATTTACATTTTTTTAAATGTTTCAAATATTTTATTGTTATTTATTTTTTATAAACATTTACATTTTTTTAATATGTATTTTTATTTATTAATTCATTTTTTATCAAATATTTGTATTTTTTACTTTACTTTTAGGGGCTTCGGGGAAATATTAGGGGCCTAAACAGACCCCTGATATTTCCCTTTTAAAATAGAAAAAGAGATTGAGAACTGAGTTCTCAATCTCTTTTTCTGTATCCCGTTAGTAAAATGGCACTTTCGGCATTTAGCCAAAAGTGCAATTTTCGGCCGATATGTTTCGGCGGACGATATATCTGTGCATCCCTAGTTAATATCTCTACTTCTATGTGAGATCTAATGCAAACAACAATTGATCTAACAAAGATCTAACCAACTGCATACGTTTTGTTTAAAAATTTTGATATGGGGGGGCTAATACGGCTGAGGTCAACAAGTGTCTGTCTGCTAAGGTCACATTGGACACAATGATTAACTGTCCGCTATGTTCACATGATTACAACAAGAATAACATCTGTTTGCTCTGGAGGAGATGCATTACATGTGTGAGGTCTGACTAGGCCTGAAGCTTACAGGTGGTCAGATGTGGACTCAGTCAGGGTCCAGAATTGTTCCTGGGATGGAACGCCAGGGAGGAGCTTTGTCTGCTGAAGGTACCAGAGAAGACAGGATAGGCTTGGAGCCTGGTGTCTCACGTATGTGCATCCCTGTGCCTTTAAGGGAGGTTGGGCTTCCTCCTGACAAACCTACACCCAATTTGATCTTTTGCCCCATGTGCTCCAAGATGGAGACTCTCATAGTTTAGAGTTAGGACCGCACTATATAGAGGTGCCTTGGCGCGGCTGTGCGGCTTTCACATATTCTGCAGAAGACGTGTACCTAAACCTCTGTTTTTAACCTTAGCGGTGAGACAAGTTTTTTTGCATGCTGGCTGGTGAGTGTGCTGGGAAACTTTTGTTGCTGTTGTCACGTATGAGAGATCTCAAAATGTCTGCCAGCTATGGTGCTATAACACAGTGTCATCATATGTGTGGGTCGAAGACCCACTACACTGTGAATCTGGAGAGCATTTGGTGAGTCTGGAGTTCTGTGTTCCTCAGATGTCTGCAATCCTAACCCTCTCTCCCTGTTTTGCCGTTGGTTCCAATAAAGCATCATAAAAATCTTAAAAGTGACTGGCGCCCTATTTCACTCAACACATCCCACATGCTGGCTAAGGATCCATCCCTAAAGGGAAATATCAGCCCCTGCAGGGGGGGGATTACACTGACATGGAAACAAAACAGGAAAGGAAAATGACGGTAAGAATCATAAACAATATTTGGATTTTCATTGCTACAGAACCCTTATCATTGCTGGACTGCTTGTACATAGATATTATCCCTAAGGGTAGTTGGGCGGTGTTCCATGGGCAAGTATGCATGAAGGTGTTACGGGCAATCTGTGTTATTTGCTACATTGTGTCTCCAGTGAAATAAAAAATACTTACTGCATAAACCATTATTGCAGTGATCAGTACAGTTGGCACATTTTTCTCCTATAGCGTAAGGACTGCTAATAAATTTCTTTTCATTTCCTCTGTAATAAAAGAGAAAGGTGACAAACACACAGATTAAGGGCCTATTCACACTGTAGCCCTAAGAGAAATAGGGCCATACCATCAGAAGCATGCCAGCTAGGGCTAAACTATTATTATTATTATTATTATTATTATTATTATTATTATTATTATTCAGGATTTATTTAGTACAAATAAAATGCAACATTACAATATAAGGAGGACAATGCACTTACAATACAAATTAAGACAATGTGGTAAGGAGGGCTCACTACTCAAACACTCAGTCACCAATAAACTGAAGACAAAATGATGTCCCACAAATAGCTGAACCGCTATTTTCAAATCTCACAATTTTTTCATCTTGGTATGTGAAAGTTCTCATTTATCCTGGTCATGGTGTAACTAGCATCGCTGATGCTCATTAGAACTGAAGAAGTGACTTGGAAAAGCCAAGGAATATATTTAACATTACAGAACAGCTACAAATGAATGTGACAACTACTACCACCTATAGTAGTACCGTGTTTCAACCGAAAATAAGACCTAGTACTATTTTTGGGAATTGCTAAAATATAAGACCTGCCCCAAAATTAAGACCTAGTTGTAACCATTCCCAGGGCCGGTGGTGGCATAAGGGGGAACTTGAAGAGGCGCGGGAGAGAATCAGCGGTGCCAACGAAGCCAGCACTAAAGGAAGCGAGGCGGCAGCGGAGGAAGCAGAGCCGCATAAGCCGATGCATCCTCTATAGTGCCGGCTCCAGTGGAGTAATACCAAATGCACTCCGCCTGTGAGGAATAATAGTGAAAGAGCGCTTCTCTCAATCTGGCCAGTGATTGGTTACCAAATTGCTCTTGGAAAGGTACGGCACCCCTGATTGCCCTGATCACCATATATTCTTGTACATGAATACATGTAGACTGTTGTACATGAATAAGTGCGGAATGTTGTACATGAAAAAAAAAAAATACCTACCCAAAAATAAGACCTAGTGTGTTTTTTGGAGCCCAAAAAATTATAAGACAGTGTCTTATTCTCAGGGAAACACGGTAGTTAGTCTCATTCAACCAGACTTGTTCTGTAATGTTGAATACATTTTGCAACTTGTCCAAGCAGCATCTGCAGCTTATTGTCAGAAACATACCCCACCTTTTATAGCCTGATGTGTAACGTAGTCACCTTATAGTGTATGTAAAGCCAAACCTTATTTTTGGTGGATTTTTATATCAAACCCTTATCAGGTCATTGTGTGCTGTCTGTGTCCTGCGGGGAAGATTGCCCTTCGGTCTCTGTCCTGGAGACGCAACAGGAAATGAGTAGGAGGAAATCCCATCTTAGACAGTTGTTACCAGAACATTTATACCCATTGGAAGAATTCCCTTTAACTGGGGATGCACCGATACTGATACTAGTATCGGTGCCGATACAGGTTATTTTCACAAGTATTTGTACTTCTGCAAATATCCTGATACATAGGGCAGATGCCAGGGCGCATTACATTTTTAAAAGTCCCATTTGTTGAAGACCTCAGGCATCCTGTTGAGGACCTCATGATAGCTGTCTTTGCCAGTGCTGGTCCGGTTTCACATCCCCTTCTCTAGACTGGCACTGCCCTGGACAGCCCCACACTTGCCTGTAAAGTTTTGGAGAGCCTGATACCTGGAACCCACCCATTCAGCCCTGGAGAGCCACACATGCAGCCCTGGGGAGGCCCAAACACAGCCCTGGTGAGACACGAACGCAGCCCTGGTGAGACCTGAATGCAGCCCTGGTGAGACGTGAATGCAGCCATGATGAGACGCAAGCGCAGCCCTGGGACACCCAAATGCAGCCCTGGTGAGACCCAAATGAATCCCTGGTGAGGTGCCACATGCAGCCATGGTGAAACCCAAAAACAGCCTTGCATCAACCCTGGTCAGACCTGAACGCGGCCCAGTTGAGACTCAGATGCAGCCCTGGTGAGACCCAAATGAAGCCCCGGTGAGACACGAATGCAGCCCTGGTGAAGCGCCCCATGCAGCCCTAGTGAGACCCAAATGTAGCCCTGGTGAGACCTGAACGCAGCCCTGGTGAGATCTGTACGCAGCCCAGGTGAGTCGATTGCCATTCTCCATTGCTGTATAATCATGAATTGCTGGGATCTGTAGTCCTCTATTGCTGGTTGCCATTCTCCCTTGCTGAATAATCATGGATCATGTTACAGTTGTTCATAATTATAAAGAAACTGCCCTAAAATCATTAGTCTGTATTGTTTTAGAAAAAAGCCCCTTTAAGAAAAAGTATCGGTAATCGGTATCGGCGAGTACCTGAGGGAAAGTACTTGTACACCAGCCAAAGTCAGCTGAAGCCCTCAGCCGAAGCGTATGCGTTCAACTTGGCTGAGCCGGAGACACAGCCGAAGCGGGGAGGACGGTCTGCCGAAGCAGTCTGCTCTCCCCCCAAATGTAAACAAATAGTAAAAAAAAATAAACGATTTGGGGTCCCCCTCCCCGTTCATACCAGACTTTTTAGGAAGTAGGAATGTAGGAGGGACCCTACATACATGGTTCCCCCTAAAAGCCATTTAGGTCTAGGCCCTACCCTCTAGGCCTGGTAGGAATTTTAAGGGGGAACCCCACCACCCCCAAAAAAAAGTGGGGGCCCCTCTAAAATTAACAACCAGAATATTAACGCAAGAACTGGCTTGGCAGGGCAGGAAAGGGGCACTCATGTTTAGTTTACTAATTTGTATTGGGATTGTAGTTCATCACGGAGCGAGCTTAGAGCTCTGACTACTTTACAACACACACAGGGACCATGGGGAACAAAAGAAGCCCCCCTCCAGAAGGAAGGACAGTGTCAGCTGCCTCAGGTGACACCTCATTGGAGGGGTTGCCCGGGTGGTCGGGGGCAGCAGGGGGCAGCACCCCAGGTTGTTAAGAGCTCTCAGCAACCTGTGATGCTTTGTGCGGCTTCCTGCCCAGCTCACAGACATCACCGGTTGGCAAGAGCTGAGCAGGACACTCTGGCTTGCGCCTCTCTTAGGTCCTGGCAACCAGTGATGTCAGTGATCTGGGAAGGGTACCAGACAGAGCTGCTGATCGCCTTCCCCCCAGTGACCATTCCTTGCCAGCAACCCCCTCCCAAACAACAGCACATCTGCTCAGCGACAGCACTGGTCAGGGGGCACTCTATTTTCCCATAGTAGCAAACCTGCTTCTCCCTTTGAATGTGTGGTGACACATTGTGGACAGAAAACCTAAACCTGTTGATATAAAACATTATCTTTAAGGCATACTGGTAAGAAACAAAATTAGATGTACTTACGCAGGGCAGTAATGGCACACATAGATATAGCATAAAGGACTCTGGGGGCAAAAATGTATAGCGCAGCCTAATTGCCAAGATTTGTGCCAGACAAACTGTATAGGGGGAAAAAAACAAAACAAAGCATACAAATATTATTTTTATTATAGCACATAGGTTCCTGACACTCTCACCTAATAAAGTCATGTGATCCTTGTCAATCAATGTAAGTTGTTTCTGATACGTGTCAGGGACCCATGGTGGCAAGATGTCTATGCAGGGCCAGATTTACTCTCTCTGCTGCCCCAAGGCCAGATTCCTCAATGCGCCCCCCTTCCTGCCAACCCCCCCACCCCCATTAAAAAATGGCAGACCTGCAGGCTGCATAAAAGTGATCTTGGCGACATCGCAGAGATCACTTGAATAAAACAAGCGGAGGCTTCCCCGCTGCTTCCTGCTTGCCCAAAGCAGGGCTAAATGTAAACAACGACCTGCCCGGTGCCCGGAACTGCATGTCATGGGCGTAGGGAGATTGGAATTCCACACGCCTGCTGCCCCTCTACTCCCTGCTGCCCCGAGGCTGGGCCTTGGTTGGCCTTGTGGGAAATCCGGCCCTGTGTCTATGCCCACATTTCCAAGAAGCTCTCCATTCTGTGGTGGTCACATTTTCCCTCCTTGATAAACTCCTAATAAAAATCCTAATTGCCTGGCTATTATGCTGACCCACTGGATTCAATGTTTACTGAGCCTGGAACCTGGAAGCGGCATGCAGATCATGAAAGTCAGTCAAAGTTGGAACTACTTAGCCATGGGACCTATGGAAGAATAATCTTACTGGAGTTCCCAAGCTAGCCCCAAGTAAAGGTCTTCTACTCCAGAAAGCCAAAAACGTCTTTGCATCTAGGCCAGAAAGTTCACAGTAAAAAAAAAACTAGTTCACAGTTTTCATTTATATTTTACAGTGTGACACAGTTAGGAACTCTGTCAGGTCCTTCTAGTTTAGGGGAAAGCATGTCCTGATGCAGTATAATCCACCACCTGAATAATCTTTATTAATCCAGAACAAACAGGCCAACAAAGCCCAACCTGGATCATCCCACTCTGATGAATTAAGCCCATCTCTAGGGTTTAAACAAAGAGATGGAGGAACTGGAAGGGGTTGAAAATATATGCACTGTCATGAAGCCAGGGCTGGCCAACGGGGCCGGAATGCGGGATGGGCACCTGCGCATGCGCATTGTCCTACACGCAGGGGACGGTCCACGGCTGCGTGCCTCTGCGCGAACGTGCACACGCCCGCGCGCCACGCTGCACACGCCCGTTTCTAATGTTGGCGTCTAATGTTGGCGCCAAAAGGGCTATTTAAGGCTGAGACACTCAGATCTCCCTGCTGACTGATCTTCAGCTACTACCGTGTTCCTGGATCCTGTTTACTAGTTGAAATTCCTGTTACCAAACCCGGCCTGCTTGACCTTGCTTCTGCTCTATGTTCCTGACCTCGGCTCGTCTTTGACCTCTCTTCTGCCTGCTCCTTGGATACCACGCTGCCTGCTAGTTACCGACCCGGCCTGTCCCTGATTAAGTCCTGCCTTCTGATTTTGTACTCCGCTACCAGATTGTTGATGACCCGACTTGTGTTACCCTGCTTCTAGGATCTTCTTACCAACCTGCACCCTGCTCAGAAACCTCAGCTACCTGTACGCAGCTTCGACAGGAGTCGCAACCTACCGGCACTTGTGCCCCTCCTGCTCCTCACGCACCTGTGTCTACTATCCAGAGGTGTTTAGACTGGAGCAGCAAGAGAGGCCGCCCTCGTCATCTCAGGCTCCATTTAAGGTACGTGACATGCACATTCCCTTGTTATTTAATTTACAGTGACATGCATGTACAAATCCTCATTGATGTCCACATATGTTTGATGTGCATATTTAACCCCAACACATATACATTATATTGCCAAAAGTATTGGGATGCCGGCCTTTACACGTGCATCAACTTCCCAGTCTTAGTCTGTAGGGTTCAGTATTGGGTTGGCTCCGCCCTTTGCAGCTATAACAGCTTCAACTCTTCTGGGAAGTCATCCACGAGGTTTAGGAGTGTGTCTATGGGAATGTTTGACCATTTGTGAGGTCAGGTACTGATGTTGGAGGAGAAGGCCGGGCTTGCAGTCTCCGCTCAAATTAATTCCAAAGGTGTTCTTTTTTTTTTTCCAACCTTTTTTATTTTATACATCCCAAAGGTGTTCTATGGGGTTGAGGTCAGGACTCTGTGCAGGCCAGTCACATTCCTCAACCCCAAACTCCCCCATCCATGTCTTTATGGATATTGCTTTGTGCACTGGTGCGCAGTCATGTTGGAACCGGAATGGGCCATCCCCAAACTGTTCCCACAAAGTTGGGAGCATGAAATTGTCCAAAAAGTCTTGGTGTGCTGATGGCTTAAGAGTTCCCTTCAATGGAACTAAGGGGCCAAGCCAAACCCCTGAAAAACAACCCCACACCATAACCCCCCCTCCACCAAACTTTACACTTGGGACAATGCAGTCAGGCAAGTACCGTTCTCCTGGCAACTGCCTATCACAGTACCATGCTTGTAGTCACTGAGCTCCTGAGAGCGACCCATTCTATCACAAATGTTTGTAGAAGCGTCTGCATGCCGAGGTGCGTGATTGTATGCACCTGTGGCCATGGAGGTGATTAGAACACCTGAATCCAAGTTATATGCGGGTCATATGCAAGTTATTAATGGCTCAAGGATTGTCTGAAGCAGCACAGCAATCATAGAAAGCCGTTTGGATGGAGCTAATGCCATCGAAGATATTCAGAAGTAAAAATGTTGTGCAAGGTGCTATTTATACCTGGGTGTAATGGCCAATAACTTTGCCTTCTTCTGTTGCTCCTTTTCCATATTGAAAGTCTTTATTTTCATCCCACCAGCCTTGCAAAACTTTAGACCAGCTGATCAGCCTGCTAGATAGGAACAGGTTCTCTCCACATCCCCAAGCTGAAATAAAAAGTATAAAATCTAAAGTCAGCCATGCATCTTTGTTTATTTCACTAGTAACCCCCTCTCCCCAGGCACCTGTAGCCTCATGCTTCTTAGTTGCTTTTTACTTGGTCCCCAGCATCCTCTTCTTAGCAGGCATTCAGTAGGTATGAGCTTCAAGTTCAGGTCAACAACGAGTTTGACCCAAAACCCAAGCTGTTCGCAGTTTGGTGAACGATTTGGCCACCAAAACTCATTGGTTCCATATCAACCAATGACACTATGCTTATAACTGCATATGATAAAACCAATGGTCAGATGCACGCAGCTGAAAATCAGTGATGAGCAGACTAGGCAGGATCCAGCTTTATTGGTTGCTAGGACGCTGGTGGCTGGGCCACACAGTGTCATTGGTTGCTAGGACACAAGCAGGAGTACTTTAACAACGAATATTGGTGTGGGGCCACCAGCGTCTTAAAAACCAATGATACGGTGTGGCCCCACAGCATCAAAGGTTTTTATAGTGTACCCACCTGCTGCCTTCAAAGGGCATCTCCAGTGACTGTTCAGCAACAAGTGCATGATGCTCACCCCAAACTTATAGCAACACTAAACTCAGGAGTTATATCCTAAAAATACATCCAAGTCCCTTAACTACTAACAATGTATCCTATTTGTGTATCACTCGGCTGTAGATCCTCCAATCATCTCTGAATTGGTGCTGACACTGTCCTTCCTTCTGGAGGGGGGCTACTTTTGTTCCCCATGGTCCCTGTGTGTGTTGTAAAGTAGTCACCGCTCCAAGCTCACTCCCGGGATGGACTACAATCTCATGTTTAGTTTACAAATTTGTATCGGAATTGTAGTCCATCGCAGGAGTGAGCTTGCAGTGGTGACTACTTTACAGCACACACACAGGGACCATGGGGAACAAAAGTAGCCCCCCTCCAGAAGGAAGGACAGTGTCAGCACCAATTCAGAGATGATTGGAGGATCTACAGCCGAGTGATGCACAAATAAGATACATTGTTGTTAATAGTTAAGGGACTTGAATGTATTTTTAAGATTTAAGAGTTTAGCGTCACTTTAATAAAGGCCCTAGCAAGACAAAAACAAATGAAAACCCCCCTCAAAAAATAAATATAAACTCGAAAAGGCTGACCCTGCAAAACAAAAGCCCTAGGAGAAAATAAAATAGTGGAAATATTAAACAAAAGACCACAATAAGTCACAAATGAAACAAAAAAGGCTACTGAGGTATGGCACAAAGGCTATTGTTACTTACCATCGGTTCTTCGAAGATCTTGCTTGCTATGGCCCGTAGGACATGTTTTAGCCCATTTAATTGCATTTGCTGCTGCTTCCTCATGCCATTTCTTAAAATAAAAACAAAGACAAACATGAAAACCTAATTCAAGACCTGCTGGGCAATCCCAAACATTAATTATGTACAGTCACTGAGCTCCCGTAACATCTTTTTTTTACAAGACAGGGTTGCATAATTGTTAGCATCCTGTTCAAACAGACATGGGTGCAAACAGGGCCGGATTCCCGACAAGGCCACCGAGGCCTGGCCCCGGGGAGGCACGGAGCAGAGGGGCGGCACAGATTTGAAGTCACCCGACACCTGGAACATGGAGTTCCGGGCACCATGCGGTGAGCAGAGCGGCAGGGTTAAAAGTAACCCTGCCGCTCCATGTATACCGTCTTTCCCTCTCACCTGTCGCCTGTCACAGGAGTTCCAGCACAATGCTGTGCTGGAACACCTGCATTGGAGGTGACAGGGTCAATAAAGAGAACCTGTCACCTTCAAATGCTATCACAAATGGAGCTTGTTAGCTCCTGTGTGATAGCAATAAAGTTAAGTGAAAAAAAATAGATCAAAAAATTACTTAAATAAAAATAAAAAAATAAGTAAAAAATAATAAGTTATAATAATTACATTAAAAAAATAAAGTAAAACATTAATAAGATACAAAACTATAAAAAAAGTAAAAGATGACAAGGTAAATAAAAATGTAAAAAAGTAAAAAAAAGTGCTAAAAAAGTTAAAAAAAGAAACATTGAAATATTCAAACCAGCCCTGTCACCCCCGCTATCTGGAGATGGGGGATGGGTGAGGGTGGAGGGGGGCACATTGCAGAACCTGGCCTTGGGGCAGCAGGGAGAGTAACCTCTGGGTGCAACCACAATTCTTAAACATTGTACTGTGATTAGTAGTTCTGCCACTAGGTGGTATCGTTCATGAATAATGTAATATTCTTTCCTAATGGAACCACGTAGTTGATGGAATTTCCTGCCTCTTCGTTCCTGTTGTTTTCCATGAAAACAAAAACAAAGCATCTCAACCATGTGCCTAGCAACATCTTGACTTCAGCAGCTTTCCAACAATTATCACCTATATTGTACAATACCGGGGCAATTTACAACTCTATGATTGAAGCAGAGCAGGTCATGTGACATTGACTGGGCTTCCCATCTGGCTCCTTCTTTACAAGTCTCATTTAGTTTTCTTGCACACCAATGGCTTCAGACTTTTGGAAATGCACATTTGCAAGCACACTGTTATGCTTAATAAATGTGCTGAACTTTTGAATGTTTTCAAGGCAACAATTTGGCTGTGTTAAAGCTGTACCCGCTGCTTTCTATTTGGGCCCCCTAGTAGAACTTGATTCAAATTTTTTGGGGGGTTTAGATAGATAGTAACACACCTTCTCTCCTGCACATACTACCTCCTGCACCTCCTATACTGTCTGTCATTATATTCCCGCACTCCTCTCCTGCACATACTGCCTGCTGGTCTATCCTCCCTGCTCCTCTTCTGCACATACTGCCTGCTGGTCTATCCTCCCTGCTCCTCTTCTGCACACACTGCCTGCTGGTCTATCCTCCCCGATCCTCTTCTGCACATACTGCCTGCTGTTATGTGCTCCCCACTCCTTTCCTGTACATACTGCCTGCCGCTCTATCCTCCCCATTCCCTTCCGGCACATACTGCCTGCTGGTCAATCCTCCCCATTCCCCTCCGGCACATACTGCCTGCTACTCTATCCTCCCCGTTCCCTTCCGGCACATACTGCCTGCTGGTCTATACTCCCCGCTCTTCTCCTGCACATACTGCCTGCTGGTCTATCCTCCCCATTCCCCTCTGGCACATACTGCCTGCTGGTCTATCCTCCCTGCTCCTTTCCTGCACATACTGCCTGCTATTATATGCTCCCCACTCCTCTCCTGCACACACTGCCTACTGGTCTATCTTCCCCTCCAGCATATACTGCCTGCTGGTCTATTCTTGTCCATACTCCTCGCTCCTCTCCTGCACATAGGTCCAGTTGTGGGGCACCGAGCCACAGAATGGTTGTCTTTGAGGGCAGAAAAGGGCAACCAAATTAATAAGGGGGCTGGGGGACCTACGCTATGGGGAAAGATTACAAAAACTGAACTTATTCCCTATAAAGAAGAGTCAGTTAAGAGTGAATATGGTCTCAATGTACAAACTGATAAATGGAGACAGTTGGTAACAAGCTATTAACTCTAAGGTCCCTATAAAAGACAAGAGGCCATAACCTGACACTGGAGGAAAAAAGGTTTAATCTCAAACTGTGTAGGGGATTCCTTACTGTTAGATCAGTAAAGATGCTGAACTCTCTTCACCAGATAGAGAGTATAGACACATTCATATAATGTCAATGTTTTCCTCAGGGGATACAGTATACCAGGGTATGGGAATTCTTAGTGACACGCACACACACACACACACACACACACACACACGTTGAACTGGATGGACCTGAGTCTATATTCACCCATAACAAGATACATCAGCATTTCCCTTTAAAAAGTACTAATAAAATAAGAAGAAGATGGTAGATCAGGAAAGTTAGAGTGATGTCAGATCTGCATGCATTTTCCAAGCCTTTTGCTTGATTCTCAAGTCCTCAAGTCACTGCATGAACGTAACAGCCTTGTCAGATGAGGAGATAAGTCTTCTTACATGAAGGGTACCATTGCTTACCTCCTGAATATGTCAGTTGCCTGGTTGTCAATTGAATCCTTTACTATATGCTCTGAGTCACCTACCCAAAGAATGTTTGTAGCTCAGGATTTCGTATTCCTTTGCTGTATATTTGTGTCTTGTCGGTGATGACAGCCAGACAACAAGCTCATACAGGGTTATTCACAAAGCTGCCGAACGCTGTTCCACTATTCACTTCAGGCTTGTACAGCTGATTTCAGCCGTACATCGGCTTGCTTCGGCTGACTTCGGTTCAGCCGAAAATGCTCTGCATGTTCGGCCGACCCAAAGTGCAGAAAGAGTAGACATGTGCACTGCCAAAAAATTCGTTTCGTTTCGTTTTAAATTCGGATTTGTGTTATTTCGTTTTTCAGGATTCGGGTGTGAAAGTGAATTCGGATTCGGAATTTGGATTCGGACGAAATTCGGTAGCGTTAGTACGAACGTTCGTTTCGTTTTCTGTTCTTATTCGTTTCTTATTCGTTTCGTTCGTTTGCAGCAAAAGTGACATTTGAGGGGGAAAAAATATTTTTCTCCTCTAATGTCACTTTGCTCCAACGAACGAAACGAATAAGAAACGAATAAGAACAGAAAACGAAACGAACGTTCGTGCGAACGCTACCGAAATTTCGGAAATGGAAATTCGGATTCGTTTGCATTCGTTATGTCTGTAATTCGGAATTCGGATACATCTGAATGTCCGAATTTACGAAAATTCGTCCGAATTTCGATTCGGAACGAAACTAATCGCACATGTCTAAGAAAGAGTTCGACTCAGACAATCCAACATCTGGATGGGCTGAGCCGAACCTCCGGCAGGCTACTCGCTGCCATTTGGCCTATACTCATAGGGGTTGAACGGCAGTGAGTGACTAGCCAAATGCCGCTGAGCAGCATTCGGCTCAGCAATTCTGCTCGGTACCTCCGTGATACCGAGCAGAATAGAAAAACAGTGAAAAAAGCAGAAAAAAAGAGTAGAAAACAATTGGGCGGTGGTAGCAGTGACAGCTAGCTCTGCCCAACTGTTTCCTATTGGCTGGGACCTGCTGTCAATATAATGAGAGCTCGGTAGAGCTGTCATTAGTTCAGCGTCCCCTGGTTAGCGGGTAACCAGGGGACGCTGAACTGTCATTACAACTGGCCGGAGCCAGCCGTGAGATAACGTCTGGCTCCGCCCAGCTGTCAGTTGCAAGGCTTTCGGCCGGCCATTGGCTCGGCCTGCTTCGGGTTTCACTTCAGCTCAGTCAAGCCGAAGCATATCCCTTGGGCTCGACTAAGCTCCTCAGCAAGCTTCAGGAGCTGTATGGGCTATAGTGAATAGCCCGTACAGCAGCCCTTCAGTTCTACTGAACCGAAGGGCTCAGACGGCCGAAGCTAGCCAAAGGATCAGCCGAAGCTACGGCTGATCCTTCAGCTAGCTTTGTGAATAACCCTCTTAGATTGAGAGCAGCAGTGACAGCCTACATTTGATTTTTAGCATACGCCAAACTCATGTTTATTGGTAATTGATAATTGATATTGATAGTTTTATAAAACTATCATATTTTCCAATGAGTAATTTTTTTTGTAAATTTTGTTTCATTGATAGACCCTCCAAAATCGAAGATGATGCAAAACATTTACAATGCATCCAGTAGCCAGGGATGATGTCATCTAGATTGCCCAGGGTTTAGTCACATGACTGGCAGTCTTCCATTTATGCAAAATAATAGCACAATTTGACAATGCCGACATGTGCGCCACCGAGTCATATGAAGTTTGAAGTTTAATGACATATATTAGAGATGCAGCAATATATCGGCCGCCGAAACATGTTGGCCGAAAACGGCACTTTTGGCAAAATGCCGAAAGTGCCATTTTCTTGCCGCTACAGCGGTACATCCTATTCTCTCCTCCCCGCTTGGTGCTGCTTTGTGTCCCAGCGTGGAGGAGAGAAACTGTCACAGGTGGTCAAGTGCTGGGGGAGGAGAGCGCTGTGAGCGGCCGGGCGTCTCTCCTCCCACACCACTCAGCCTCCTGTCACAGATCAGCATACCGGCGTGTGGACTGAAACAGGCCGCGCTGTCACAGGAGGCTGAGCTCTGCTCGCTTACAGGAAGGAGAACGAGGTACAAGCAGTCAGTGATCAGTGATCGCTGAGTGTTTGCACATAATTGAGGGTAGAGTATGGTTACTATATCCTCAACTATGAATGAATAGGAAGTGATCTACATCACCTCCTGTTCATTCATGACTGTGGATATGGTAAGCATACTCTGTCCTCATGTTATGAATGAACAGGAACACTCAGTATAGAGGATTCCTGTTCATTGATAACAGGGGATACAGAAAAAGAGATTGTGGACTTTGTGTTCTCAATCTCTTTTTCTATGTTAAAAGGGAAATATCAGAGGTCTGTTTAGACCCCCAATATGTCTCCGAAGCCCCTTAAAGTAAAGTAAAAAATATTTAATAAAAATAAATAAATACAAATTAAAAAATTAAAAAGTTTATAAAAAATACATAAAAATGTATTTTTATTTTTTTAAATGAAAAAATTAAAAAAAAAAAATATTTTCCA
>NW_017308340.1:0-4955 GCF_000935625.1 Nanorana parkeri | reverse complement strand
TATATATAATAATTATTATTATTTATTTATTTTTTACCTCTGTCATTACTTATTTGCTACGTGTGGAATTGTGGAAACATTACTCTCTCCATTATACATTTTGTGCACTGTTCGTCATCCCGATTATCTGCAAAGTGTAAAGCTGTGTACAGTTTTTAACATAAGACAATTACCATCCTTAGCATATTTGCAGGGGTTGGTTGGACATTGAGCCTCAGTTCATTATGTCTGTTCACAATAAATTTCTTGATGTCCTCATTCTCACATGAGTACTTGGAAAAGAATTCATCCTGGAATATAGATAAGAAATGTTTCACTGTCAGAATGAGAGATAATTAATATTTACTGAGCTTCACTTACTTACCATCAGATATGGTCTCCGAATGCCTTAGAAAGAATTAAAAACAATTGCACTTAAACGTTTTCCAGTTAAAAGTTTTTCAGTAAAACTTTAATTGTAAATCATCACATTGTGTTCTGTCTCAAATGTCACTTAATACAAAAGACATACCTCCTAAGACCCAGTCTATGTGGGCAATATGGCAACTTGCTGACTCAACAAGATCCACAGGCAGTGCCAACTCACCAAGAAGTAGGATTCAATGTAGTTGTATTCCCATTCAGCAATGTATAATATGTTTGTCATGCTTTTTTGTAGGTGAAAATACATTACTATTTTAAGGTCTATTTACTCAGCGAAGCTGAAACATAAACTATCCCTGAGCATGTAAAGGCTGGGCTTATCTAACAACGGCTGTTGGTAAGAGGCATCCTATGATGAGCAATAGGTGAAAAGTGGTCTATGTCTGCAAAGGGTGGGGTTGAATCTCAGACACTCTTGATCAGAGTGCATGTTGGGTGCTGCAAGATGTAGCCTGGGGCACTACTAAATTGTGCAGCTCAGAATCCCTTGGTGGTGTCTATATGAAGAGAGTATGTAATGATTCCATGTTCCATTTAACATATGACCTTCTGAGCCTGATTAGAAGTTTCCCACTCTTCTCCCCGGAAGTTCCGGTATTGGAGGTAAGTATCAGAGCATTTGGGGGAGTATGAGTACTTGCCTATATACTCGGTATCGGCACCGATACCGGTACTAGTATCGGTATTGGTGCATCCCTACTGGATAGTGAGGAACATCTACAGTATAATGGACTTGAATGGTAGATATTGAGGACCATTAATGATGGAGTTTCGTTGCGTCAAAATGACATTAGGGGGAACAAAAATGACAGTCTGCAGAAGATGAAAAAAAAAAAGCCTGAGGTTCCCCCCCAATTCATACCAGACCCTTTAAGTCTGGTAGGAATGTTAGGAGAATGCCAATTCAAAAGCAAAGGGAAAAAAAAAAAACTTTAAACCTGACTAGCCCTGGAATTGAACCTAGAACCTTAGCAATGGCTAGCCTGTGTTTTAACCACTACTCTATAGCCTCTGTACTGTAAGTATGGATGTGTGGCTTCCTAATGTCATTCTGCTGCAACGAAATACGTCCAATAACGAATTTCGGGAAATCGGGAATTTCGGATTCGTTTGCATTCGTCTTAGCTGTAATTCGGAATTCGGATGCATCCGAATCTCCGAATTTCTGAAAATTCGTCCAAAACGAATTTCGGAACGAACCGAATCGCACATGTCTAGTACTGATGGTATAAGCAATATAGGGTAATTGTATCACTGAATAGTATAGTGAATTGTCGATAAGGGTGTTCTTTACAGGAGAAAAAATAAAACACATGCAAGTAAATAGTGGGAATACAAAGAACTACTTGCAAGAAATTCACCATCATAAACTTACCTGACAAACAGATTCTTGAAAGGATAGGATCAAAAACAAAGAGGAAAATGAAAGGGATGCCAACAGGTTCATCTGCAGGCACAAAAAAATATAATAAATAATTGCTTTAAATGTTACTTGATAAGTCATTTATATGTTGTATACAGAGAAACTGGGACATGTCAATAAACAGAGGAGGGGAGCCTTCAACACAACGTTTCACTCCCATAAAATGCTATTTTTAAACCCTTACCCCAAGAGTTTTACCATAATTGGCCAAACACACACACAGTTAACACATGTCATAGACTTTAAGTGAACCAAGTCAATTGGATCATGTAATCAGAGCAGGTTAGTTACATTGTCATTGTCATCCTCCCACTGCAGGAGGAAGAAGAAGGCAAAGAGGACCCACCGGTGGACATTTGTAAAAAAAGGTATCTATTTTTTTTTTTTTAAAGCTGCAGTAGTATCTTATGGGGGTAGGAAAAGAAAGGTGGAAACCCAACTCCCTTGTTGGGATTTAAATTTGCATTTGCTCTTACCCCTTCACTACCTCAGACTGACTGACATCAGAGAAGAAAGAATAACCACCCTCTTGTACGAGGCCTACTGACTTAGTCCTTAGCAAAGGGCTGCTGCAGACACATACACTGAGTGGCCAGATTATTATGACCACCCCATCAGTACTTCGTTGGGCCGCCTCGTGACTCCACGAGATGATGAAAGGTGATGCAAGAATCTGACACGGCACTGTTGCCCTTCTGTTGTCTTGTACCAGTCTTGCCACTCTCCGTTCTGCCCTAACATTGATTAGTCGCTGACGGCCACAATTTGCACGTTCAGACCCAGATTTTCCGCTGACAGTCCGGTCTTTAAACACTCTAACAATGAGCCCCTCTTGAAAATTTAACGAATTATGCTGTTTTGCTGATACTCGCTCCATGGCTCCGAGCGCCAACAATCATCCGACGCTCAAAGGCTGTTAAATCTCGTTGTTTCCCCGTATCTTCAGAAATCACTTCTACTGTCGTGGTAAACAACCTGCTTCCCTATTTATAATGGTCTGGCCCTCTAGAAACTTCAGCGCCAAATTATAGCTAATTTGGCTACAAACGTCAGGTGGTCATAATAAACTGGCCACTCAGTGTATATACAATGTATCTTACAACACTTCATGTGAGCACCATCATATACCACAACCTAGCTGACATATCAGAAAGTGACTTCAAAGGAAATATGAGATTTCCCTAAAGAATTGTACAGGAATCCCATTTGCACTAAGACCCACCCCATTTCAGGGTCATGGCTAGAACATGTTGCTGCAGCACCACTTCACACATTGGGGAAAATAAATCAAATGTTATTCTGGGTCCGCGGCAATTTAATCTTTTTTCCTGGTTCAGATCTATTCTGCATAGGAGTTACAAGAGGCCACACTCGGGCAAAATTGAAAGCGACACTAAACACAAGAGGCAAATCTTAAAAATGTATTCATGCACTCTAACTATGAACAACAATGTATCTTATTTGTGTATCACTCGGCTGTAGATCCTCCAATCATCTCTGAATTGGTGCTGACACTGTACTTCCTTTTGGAGGGGGGCTACTTTTGTTCCCCATGGTCCCTGTGTGTGTTGGAAAGTAGTCACCGGGGGGCGCATGCTCGCGGCTGATGACGGAGGTAGCCTTCTGAGACGGCTCCGCAACTCACCCAGGCAATCCCGCTCGTAATACGGAAGTCCGCCCTACACACCCGCAATTTTACCCCAGCCGACGATCGGAATCCTCCCGGCATTGGAACATGTCGTCCTCGGCGACCAAATCCTCACAGAAGGGGAAACAACAGCCGATAACAGAGGCGATGGCAAGAGCTGCAGCCAAGATGGCGCCCGCGGCCCGCTCTCATGAGGTAAACCGCACAGCCTCAGTGTCCAGCAGTGACATGGACGAGGGGGATCTTGATCTACATGAAGGGGACAGACCCCGCAAAAGATCTCAGACGGCCCTTTTACAAAGATTCGACACTATGCTACAGAAAGCACTTCAATCCACCTCAAAACAAATCACTGACAGGCTGCTTAAGGAGATCAGAGACATAGGCCACCGCACAGCAGCGTTGGAAGACAAGTGCGATGAATTTAAAACAGAGTTATCCACATTTAATGGGGACATAGAGTCCCTCCGTGAGGAAAATTTACAACTCACATCCAAGCTTGAGGATTTAGAAAACAGGTCCAGACGCTCTAACCTTCGCATCCGCGGGCTGCCAGAACATATAGTGGATCTGCACTCCACAGTTACAGCGCTCTTTCAGGAGCTGGCCCCTGACATACCTATGGAGCGATTGGAGATAGAGAGGACCCACCGAACTCTGACCCGCAGACGCCCAGATGGACCACCCAGAGACATTCTGGTCAAACTACACTATTACCGTACTAAAGAGGCCCTAGCTACGGCTGCCAGGGCCAAAGCGCAACAAGGCCCACTGTCATTCCAGAACCACGAATACCAGGTGTTTGCGGACCTGGCCCCTTCAACTATAACCAAAAGAAGGTCCTTACGCCCCTGCCTTGATGTTCTCTCCAAACATCACATCCCATACAAATGGGGATTTCCCTTCCGGCTGCTATTCTCCCATGGGGGTAAACACCACTCCTGCACCACATTGGAAGAGACTCAACGCAAATTGGCCGAACTAGGCCTAGAAGATCCACACTCTATGCATCTGGACCCCCAACACTCCCCCGCTCTCTCCTCCAAGCGGTCCAGAAGTGACTCAGACCAAAACCACTCTGGAGAGTCACGCCGCCCTGCGGTCAAGATGTCTACCAAAAACCCCTCGACACGCTGATATATCCTCGGTACCTGATGCCCGGCTGTCCGCTGTCGTTCGCCGCGAGATGAGCCAAGAGAAGGTTGTGACCCTATTCAGAAGTTTACCCCGTGGAGACCCCTTTCTCTTAGTCTCCAGGAGACCGATACAAGCACTGTTTCAAGTGAAGGACTTTGCAGTCTATGTCCAGGACTTCCGGGTCGCCATGACAAATTTTTGGCCCTCAGGGCAAGATGCTTCGACGCCTGACACTGCTCGAAGAAATACCCCTCCCCACATCCCCTCTCATCACAACATAGACCAGCTCAACTTTAACATCTCGCAGTTTCTACCAGCTGATCT
>NW_017308339.1:212655-218469 GCF_000935625.1 Nanorana parkeri | reverse complement strand
AATACACTAAAAACACATCCTAGTAAAATTTCCACAACACCACCCAATCCTGCTTCTGGAAATATCTGCCCTTCCAGTTTTGGGTGTGTTTTTAGGTCTAGTAATTTAGTTGTATCCAAATGTTGGGACCATTTGTCTGATGATGGGACCCAAACAAATCACCTTTCTAAATGAAAATTTTAACTAGTTTGAACTAGCTTAAGTTCCCATAACTGGAGTGGTAAGGAACCTTCTCAGTACAACTGAAAAGTATGTTTCTTTATCGTCCATTGCGAGACACAGGAGTTGTAGAAATTCCTAAACAATCGGTTACATTGCTGCCTTCAGGAGGTTGGGACACTGGCAAACAAAAAGATGTTAAGCCCTCCCCCATAAAATCCGGGCTCCAACTGTCATGCCTCACTCTTTTGGCTAGTGCCCTAGGAGGGTTTTTTTTCTTTCCTTCAATCAAGATACTCGTCACATTGTAGTTTTTTTTTCTTTGGTGTCTTCAATCAAGACTTCAGTTATACTGCTTGTGGTGTAGTATCTACACAGCAGCTATCCAAATCGATAAATCCTGAGCAACTGCTTTGGAGGCCATACCTAAACCCCTCTAAACTGTAGATTGTGAGGCCTGCCTGAAATGTGACCTTTGGCCACTGGCCTCTGCATTGTTGCACTTTCCAGGCCTTTGCTCAATGTATTAGCTTCTGAGCTCTCCTCGGGTCCAGAGCCGTGGATCAGCCTCTGGAGTGATTCAATCTCTGAGGACTCAAGTAGTGAGTAAGGCCAGTCAGGCTGACACATCGACGTTACCTCCTCCTTCAGGGCTTGTTCACACCAAATGCAGACCAGATTTCCATGAGTTTCTGCACATGCAGTGCAGTGGGTTGTGCTGCATTTTTGCCGCGTTTTTGATGCATTTCGGGGCGTTTTTGGTTAAAAAAAAATTATTTTTTTTTAGATTAGAATGAGCTTTTAGTGCGTTCCATGGCGTTTGCGTGTGTTTTTGATGCGTTTTACATGCGTTCCAGAGCAGGTAAAATAGGGCTTGCTGCAGTTTTTTTACATGCTCTGGAACTGAACGCTGCGGTGGGAACTAGAGCCCAAAATACCATTGGAATACAGTACATTGGACGCAGTTTTGATCCGGTCTGTAACTGCTCTGCTCCCGGAACACGCTTGGTGTGAACAAGGCCTCAGTGATTTGATCACCTCCAGCCACCTCCTACGCTCATTATCACAGTTTGTGAGTTCACAAGACCTTGCCTCACATTGGGCCTAGTTATATTCTGCTATGCGGTGCAACATGTCTTTTCAAACACACACAGAGATCCACCTGGAGGTTTAATTTTTTCAGGTTGGAGTTAATAGAATGATATTTCATAGTGCTGTCTATGTAAGTGTGATTGAGAATATAATTTATGTATTTTATTAGCCTTTTATTCTGCACCTTTGTGCCCTGTGGGAGAAGAGGCTCAAAATATAACAGAAAGATATTGATCTCTCTGTAAGTGGGAGTTGGCCATGGAGAAAATGAGTAATCCTGCAAGCCTATGTCAAAGCAGAGGAGTGAAAGAAAGCGCATTTACCTTTCTGTAGTGTGGAGGAAAATCAATTGGTGAGTGGCTGTCCAATTTGGAGATAACTGGGCACATTTATGGTGATTTCTTTGGGAGCACATGTAAACAGGTGATGAAAAAGAGCACGCTAGCACTTTATATTATTGGAGTTTTTTGTAGTTCTACGGACAATTTATGGGTGTTTTGGTGTGTATATATCTGTTGATATATCTGCAGCATTCCACATATTGTATATCACACAAGTGGCTTAAACTAAGCTTTAACTGCAGCGGCTATCAGGCTTAAAACACTGTCAGGGACCTCGGTGTCTTCTTTGTACTTGCTGCGTGTTTCAAGGCTTTTACTGTCTTGACTGTTTTTTCCCCTCTTCTTCTTTCATTTGTAGGGGCTGATGAAGAAATTCATCCGTTGTTCAACACGCATAACCGTTGGGACTCTTAAAAAGTTTTTAACTTTAAAATTAAAACTACCAAGTACTTGTGAGGTAAGAACAGAGCTGAGCAGTGTTTCTATGTGCATTTGAAGTAATGATATACACATGACGTCTTAATGTGTCATACTGGAGTTTCAGAATTAAGCTGGCCATACGCCTTACAATTATCTGCAGATTTTCTGTGGTCAGATGGAAAAGGTCGAACAGATTCCTCCATCTACACTTAACTGTGTGGATGGAGTAATCTCCACCTGGGCCAAGATTCAGTATCTTGTTAGTCTGCCCCGCTGGCTCCCAAAATACCTGAACAATCTGATTGGATGCAGGCATTGTTCAGGTGTTTTGAGAGCCAGCGGGGCCGACTAGCAAGATACTGAAGCTTGGCCCAGTGGGAGATTCCTCCATCCACACAGTTTAGCGTAGATGGAGGAATCTGTTGCACTTTTTCCATCTGACCAGAGAAAATCTGCAGATAATCTATAGATGTATGGCCAGCTTTATACAGAGTTCTTCCCCAGTCACTGTTCACTGAACAGACATTTCTGTGCCTGAATGTTGTTTGTAACAAATTCTCGCTGTCAATTTTTTTTAATTAAAAGTTGAATATTAAAAAGGCAAATATTGTTTTCGAAGAGCAACACTAACACTAGGAGGAGATCTAACGGCATCAGTATCACATTAGGTATTCAGCAAGAAATAAAAAGGATTTGTTTGATGTGACACTAAACTCTGGAGTTACATTTTATAAATGTATTCAAGTACCTTAACTATTAACAATACTGTATCTTGTGTGTCACTCAGCTGTAGATCCTCAAATCATCTCTGAATTGGTGCTGACACTGTCCTTCCTTCTGGAGGGGGGCTACTTTTGTTCCCCATGGTCCCTGTGTGAGTTGTAAAATAGCCACCGCTCCAAGCTCGCTCCCATAATAGACTACAAACTCAATACATATTAGCTAACTAAACATGAGATTGTAGTCCATCACAGGAGCGAGCTTGGAGCGGTGACTACTTTACAACACAATCAAGGACCATGAAGAACAAAAGTAGCCACCCTCCAGAAGGAAGGACAGTGTCAGCACCAATTCAGAGATGATTAGAGAATCTACAGCCGAGTGATAGATTTTTGTTAATATGTAAGGTTCTTGAATGCATTTTTAAGATTTAACTCCTAAATCTAGTGTCACTTTAATATTTTCTTGCTTTTAAAACACATCCTTTTCTCTTCTGAGTAGCTGCTTCTACTGTTTTTGTGACCAGGTCATCTCTGACAACTCCATGGGCCACATGTCACATGCACCTGGGATCCAGGCTGTAGTAGAGGCTGCAAGGTAGAGAGGTGGGTTGGACTTAATTAAGAAGGGTGGAGCTGTGATGGAGTACCGTCTTACCCCGAAAATAAGACAGTGTCTTATATTTTATTTTTTTTTTAGGTCTTATTTTCGGGGTAGATCTTATATTACAGAAATCCCTGAAGATAGTGCTAGGTCTTATTTTTGGGGTACTTTCGGGGAAACACGGTAGTAAACAAAAAAAGGTGGTGTACCGCTTTATGTGCACAGTGCTTCTTCATATGTGACTACAATGGGAAATATTAGGAAGGCAAAAAGAAATGTAGACCAAGGAATACAGGAAATGCCTGTAATTGTGGTTCTCAGCATCTATCTAAAGGTATTTATGTGGACTATAAGGATATCTCTCACAGTGTGACACATGTTTAAATGGGATGCTGAAGCACATATGAGTTTTTGTTTTTGTTTTTGTTTTACAACAATGACGCTTTGTTATTTTTATAAAATCTTTTTATTGCATTGTATACTTCAATACCTTTGACCCTTTGCTCACAGTTTGAAGACCTGTGCCACTTGTCTCCCAGAACTCTATTTGGGTACCTTGTAATAAATCTGTGTGTGTAATTCAGAAGTTTGCCTTGCATGCACTATGGATGTGAAAGTACAAATCCATGGGGCCTTTTGCAATCTGCATAGTTTGTTCATTTGTATGAACTTAATGAGACAGTCTAAGCAACCACTTTCAGAGTAAAAGAATAGCTTTATAGCAGAAAAAAGAACTTCTTACCAGGCACAGCTTAATCCTTATATTGGTAAATACTTCAGCAGAAAACCTTATTACGGCTAAACAATGTTTCATACAGAGAATAACAGTAGCCATGAGAAAACGTCTATTGTTGATGGTGGGTGAAAGTCCACTTAAAACAATTGTGTGAACTGTATCCTGTTGAACTGTAAAAGAAAAGGAGACAGTTCTGTAATTAGGGAAATCAAAGAATACCCCCCACTGCCGGTACCCCCGAGTATAAAGCTTAACAGTACAGGAGGTGGCCCTTAAAGTGTAAGTCCAGCCAAAAGATTTTTATTTCGCTTTGGATAGAGGGAGGCAGGAGTAGGACCTTTGCCAAGAGTCGACTGCTATTCAGGCTCCATTAGAATTTTTGCTTTATTTCTGCCTTTGTTTCCCTGTTGCAATTATTTGCTCACTTCCTATCTCATGAAATTAGTGTCACCATGATCCAGTAAGTGCAAGGAAATCTTTTGAACAGAGTCCCATATAGCAGTAATACCTTACAGAACTTCTTGTTCTTCCCGACTTTATCCAAAACTGAAAAAAAAACAAGTTGAGGCTGGACCTAGACTTTAATATGACCTTTTCATACTACACAGTACAACTAATACTAATAAAAAATAACACAGTAGTGGCCATCTTTCTGACTGTGCAGTCCATTGTCTAAAAAAAACCCAGTTGTGTTCTAAGAATAAATTCCGTGTGTTAAGAATCAGTTTGTTGATCTTCAGACGCATTCATACCGTATGAATGGGTTTAAAGTTAAACAAAGCCATTCATGTCAGTGTCAGCAGGTGAAATGAGGACATTTGAGACTGACCACGGTATCACTTCACAGTGGAGTACTATCAATGGATTTGTTTACAAACACAAATCAGTTCATAAATGTTAACCCCTTGTCACCAGCCCTTTAAGGGGTCAGCGACCACATGATTCAAAATCAGGAACATATGGAGACAGCTTGGTCACTGTGTTGGAAGAGCTCCCAGCACAAAAACATGCTGCATATATGTGGCACTATAGAGGAAACCCACCTCCGCAATGCCGCATAAATGTGTGAGCTCAGGCAGGAAATGTTAAAAAAGAGATTATTAAGATAAAATCAGCTTGTAACGTATTAAAAAGAAATAGATAAACTCTGCTTTCCTTTTGCATGTTTTGGTGTATTTTATTATTCGAGGCATTTTACACAGTAGGAAAAAATTTTTTACTAATTTATTAACTACCCCTATAACAAAATAAAGATTAATATTCAACACAAGGAAAAAGGACCATTTTGGGTTTTTTTTAACTACAATGGGGATATGGCTGTGGCAACTGAAGCTGTTTTTGTATTTTTAATATGTTGCCTTGTATCTTTAACCACTTCAAGACCAGGTGTTTAGACCCCCTTCCTGGCCAGGCCATTTTTCAGTATTCAGCGCTGCGGTACTTTGACTGACGTTTATTCCGTCATGCAGCGCTGTACTGAAATGAATTTTATACCATTTTTTGGGGACAGATAGAGCTTTATTTCGGTGGTATTTAATCACCACTGGGGTTTTTATTTTTTACTATAATTAGGAAAAATTACAGAAAATTTGGGGAAAAAAAAGTTTTTTTTAACATTATGTTAGGAAACATTTATTATTACCCAGTTTTTTGGTAAAATATAAAAGATCGGGTCACGTCGGGTAAATAGACACCAAACATGTCAAGCTTTAAAATTACGCGCACCCGCGAAATCGCAGAAAA
>NW_017308339.1:147967-209346 GCF_000935625.1 Nanorana parkeri | reverse complement strand
CAGCTTCTTTCCAGCTTCTGAAGCTGGAGAGTGACACAAGAATGCGGAAGTGATGTAATATACAACACTTCCGCATTCTTGCAGCGGAGAGGGGACCGGAGAGAGCTCGTGTACCGAGCTCTCTCTGATCCCCTGTGTCACAAGCGACACGCTGATCCCGGGCTCGCACCAGGCACAGCGGAGCCCGGGATCAGCGGTACAACGGCGGGGGGTGCCGCGGATGGGGGGGGACGGGACCGATCGGCACCCCATACACGCGATCCGCCGGCTCTTGTATGGTGACAGACGCCCGCTCAGATCTAGAGAGCTCGGGCCGGCCGTTTTTTTACTACGGCCGGCCCGGAGGTGGTTAAAAGTAAAAAAAAAATCTTTCAATGCAATACTCGCCTTATCCTCAGTGCTGTTCCTCGAAGACTTGACACTCCAAGGTTTAGTGCTGCTTGTCTTCCAGGTTGAATGACACTTCCTGTGGGCCCAGGCTGTCATGTACCCACTCCTGGGGGTGCGGTAGCAAATTTACAAAAGCTATTGTGCAGTCCTTTTGGACATGTCAGGAGCTGCACTTGAGGCCCTCTATATTTACTAAGTTGACCACTACCACCCTAAGGCAACACATACATGATACCTAATCTTATTGCATCATTCTATTTTTCAGCTGGATGTTCTATGCAATGGTGAAATTATGGGAAAGGACCATACAATGGAGTTCATATACATGACAAGATGGCGGCTGAGGGGTGAAAATGTAAATAGTCATTTAAGCTTTATTACTCTTCTATCTGTTTGATGTTTTACTAGAGACGTTTTCTCAAGTAGGAACCTCTCCACTGAGGAGAGTCACTCTCTCTGTGTCCTTGTAACCATTGCCATTGACAGACGTTAGTAAGCAATCTCAAATTTTACAATTTTTGTCCAGAACAGGAATAGAGGGGAAATCTTTCACTATCACCTGTTCTCCTTAGTTTTCTCCTTTTAGTTTTTGTCTTGCCTTCAAAATCAATTTCTTGGAGTACATCACAGGACCATCCCCTCTGTTTTCTGGGATCCACTCACCTGAAGGTGGCTGCATAACCCATTGGTTGCAGAATTAACTCCCTGTGTTCTGTGATGTTTTCCAAGAAATTGATTTTCAGGTTGGACAAAAACCATTCTGTTTTTTCACAAACGGTTTTTACAAAACACTTTCAATGGTAAATTTAACAGACTAAAAAATAGGAGAGTTCATTGTTAGGGCTTACATACACTTTAATACTAATTAGAGCTACATTGCACCACAGATGCTGCATGCGGTACTTCTGGCTCATCTTTCACTCAAAACCTTTCAGCGACTATTACCAATAACTGAAATACTCACATGCTGCTCCAGAAAGTAATTTTAAGTAAGAGCTCTCCAATATGAAGACAAACCATTTGGAGTTGCAGTTATTTTTTATTATTGAAGTATTGTATAGTGATAAAATTCTTAAAATGTAACTCTGACCAAAATGTTTTTACTGGGGAATGCGTAGAACCTCTCTCAGGCCTTTATTGCTGTCTGCGTCCCTGCTGGGGAAAAATCCTCCCAGTTCAAATTCAGACATCACTTAAAACTTAATACAGATTTTGTTCTTTCTCATTCTGTCAAAAACAAGAATTTGTGGAGTACCACTTTAGTTATGCCAAGGAAGCCTCCATAATAATCACAATGTATCCCCAGCTGGAAAGATGCAAACTACTTATGTGAGGGGGGGCTTTTTATTCTAGACAATGTATGCAGAGCACACTGCACATATGTCATTTGCACAGTTGGCCTGTGGCACAATCTCACACATTTCAGTATTCATGCAAAGGTTTGCCATATTATCACGTCAATTAGTCACTTTTCAGCACAATTTATTTTTAGCTACAGATGCCTGCCTTCTGCTGTTATACTTGGGGCAGACTGTCTTGCTGGCCAGGCATAGGGGGGTAGGCTGCCTCACTGGCCAGACATGGGAGGGGGGCAGGCTGCCCCAGTGGCCAGACATGTGGGGCGCAGGCAGCATCCCTGGCCAGACAGAAGGGAAGGCTGCCTCACTGGCCAGACATAGGGGGCAGGCTTCCTTAATGGCTAGACATAGGGAGGTAGGCTGTGTCCCTGGCCAGACATAAAGGGACGGGCTGCCTCACTGGCCAGACATAGGGGGGCAGGCTTCCTCAATGGCCAGACAAAGAGGGGTAGGCTGTGTCCCTTGCCAGACATATTGGCGCAGGCTGCCTCATTGGCCAGAGGTAGGGTTGGGATGTCTCGCTAGGCAGACATAGGTTTTTTGATGATCAACCCAACTTTTAAACAGTAGATTCTCCTCATAAAGCAGAGGTTCCATCCAGCTGAGAAAAGGAGTGCTTCCTTGTATGCAACACTGAGGTTTTTGTGGTAGTTTCCCCAACCTCATAATAATGCATGAAAACTGGAGAACTTCCCTAAAATATCTCGACACAGAAAAGAAAGTACAAATATTTATACAGAAAATGGAATGATATCTATTAAGGCAATATGTAAGTAAATGTAAAACAACGTATTTGTGTTTTCATGCAGCGTGTTCTCTTTTGTTTATTGTAGTCTTATCCAATGGTATTGCAATATCGACCAAGAATTGACTTTGGTTAAATGGTCGGAACACACTGAGAAGAATTCTGCACTGTGTTTACTCATCGACAGATTGCACAATGAATGGATGTGCCTAATTACATGGACTAAAAGGACACCATCTATTTTCAGCATGCAAATATGGATGTGGTCTCTTTCTCTCCAGTTTGCCAGTAGTATCTTCCTAGTTTATCGTTAAGAAATTAAGTGCCAGTCTGCTCCACAGCCTCTGACTTCTAGGTATGCTACAAATCCCAGGTTTTCAAAGTGGATGTATTACTGGTCTGCTGTTATTGCTTAATACCAGTGTCTGTTTATTACATGTACTTATGTTGGTAAAAAAGTATCTGGTCTGCACTGTATAGGTTGTCCTTGCAAATGTTCAACTGACAAAGTAACAAATACCTGCATTAGGAAGTCAACATTTCTATGTGCTGAATGTCTTAATGACTCTTATATTATTGGATGTGATTTGCCAGCTGCTTACATTCTGACCCCAAACGCTCCGCTCCGCCCCGCTTTATTTTCTGAGCGTTTTCAGTTTGAAAAGAAAATGGCAATAAATATATGCTGGTCAATGTTGCTTCAAACACCATTCAGATAAAATGCTGAAACATAGCCAAAATGCCTAAATTCAAATATGTCAGGAAACTTGGCAGAAGCCCCAGAAGTTACTGTTGCAGATCATCCATAACCTGAACTATAAATATATCATCTGATTGGGACTTCTGGCTCTACTTATACTGTATTCGAGATAAACATCTATCTATGGAATTCAAATACAATACTGAATTACTGTATGCACAGTAAGATTCCCTGATAGGAGGACTTCTCCATCTGGTAGCTAACCTTCTATACAGGTTGGATTAACAATGCTCGTTGTCTAGCATTACAATCTTTAAAAAGAAAAACTTATTTATATGACCAAACAAATGACATCCATGTCTGTGATAGAAGAGATGTGAATCCATTCTGTAGAACTTTAATGCACATACTGCCTGGTGCTTGCAGTGGCTTAAAGGAGAATTATTGGGTGAGTGAATTACACTCCTCTCCATAGTTCGAGCCGACGTGTGACATTGAAACTGTCACGCGTCAGCTCTATTGGTCGGCAAGTGAGCAAAAACATAGCGGCGCACGTTCACTTCCTGATCATCTTCCTGCAGAGAGCGATGACAGTCAGTCACCACTCCTCACAGGGATTCCCTCCTTCCCTCTCCCATCTTCCAGTGCTGACTGAAGGGAAGGACTGGGGAGGGGGCGGGCACAGCTGGCTCTAGATGGGCAGAGCCGCTGTCAATCAGTCAACGGGGTGGATCTCGACAGTATTGTCAGGATCCGCCCCGGCTGCAACACTCTTAGTATATAGTGGGCAATAGCCCGCTATATACTGAGCTTTGGGTCACGGGAGGAGGTTAGTATATGTCTTCCCGTGACCCTAAAGAGAACTATGGGTTACAAAGGTTACCCCATATCTCTACTTTAAATTGAGATCACTGCAAGTGCCACTAAGTATTACTAGTTTAGCTAAAAAATGGATACAGTTCACAGACTGCATGTTCTTTTGATGTGTTCAAAGTGTTAAACACACTAAAGACATTACAGCCAGTGAGGTTTTCAGGCATGTCAAATGGGTGGCTTCAGGGATGCATGCAGCCCAAGCTGTGTTCATGGTGATAAAAGCCGGTCTTCGTAATTTTCTAACTTGGTACTTCAAGAAATGATTTTAAGGCCCCTCTTCTTTGGGATAAAATGTTGCACTCGTAACTATAATGTTAATTACCAAAGTGCTATAATTTATTTTCTGGGATAAAGTAGGTTAGACATAATGTGGCCAATTAACTATTAATTTCAGACAATTTGGCCCATAGTCGCATTTGAGTTTGACATGCCTGGTGTATGTGGCCTTATAAAAAAAAAAAGTGAAGAACAGTCTAATTTCAGAAGGTTCTTGGAATGGACAGTTTTGTATTCTTGGGAGGAAAGATGACAAGTGCCAATATGTGCAGTAAGTTTTTCTAGGCATGTTGACTTCAGTCTGGTTTTGGGTACAATCAGTTTAGCACTAAGTACTTTTGAGAGCAGAAAATTTTTTTGTCACACCTGAAAATATAATTTACTGAGGGCAATAAAAAAAAGCATCACAAACTCATTCTACTCATGTCCTGGGCTGGTAACCATGCAGGGAGTGGGTGGAAACCATAATAAAAACCTTACAGGGGTTGAATCCTTCTTCCAAACTGTATAAAAACATGTTTGCACACACCTTTGGGGAAGGACTCTGTCAGCTTTATATTGCTGTCTGCGGCTGTGCTGGGGAGATTTCCTCTTTTGCGGTCAGGTCATCACCATCTCTGTGACAGGAAGTGAGCAGAAATCTATAATAACCTGACAGTGGTTCTAACCCTCTCCCTATAAAAGTGTTTTTTAGTGCTGTTTGTGCCCCTATTGGACAGGAAGTAACGGGGGCACAGCAATAAAAACCTGACAGCTTCTCACCTTTTCCTGGTCTTTTGAGAAAAAAACAAAACTGAGTTGGATTTCCTCATTAAAGGCCCATTCACACCAGCCTGTTCTGCTGCGGTGTGTTATATGCACAATTTTTGATGTGATATGCATTGGGACAGCCCATTCGTTTGCTGGTTGAACTGTGCTGGAATGCACGTACACTGGAAAGGTGCGATAAAGTGCTAGTCAGAGTGAATGGCACCCCAACACACCTTCCCATTCAGAATGAACCGGATGGTGCATTGCCGATTGGAATGAATATCACCGCAGTACACCAACACGCATTACCACACTATCACAGCACGCTGGTGTGAATGGGCGTGAACAGACAGCCTTTGATTCCACTGTTCCCACAGAACAAATCCTATAATGCTTTGCTACTCAGCAAATGTAGATCATCAAGGGCTAGAGAAAAGGACTGGTCTGAAGAAATATGTTATTATTTGCACTTATATGAAGGTAAACTATATATCTCAGAATATATATATATTGGCATCCAGCACCCACCATATATATATTGGCATCCAGCACCCACCATATCTCACTCCCTTATTATTCTTTGCAAACATTTAGTGCTCATTAGTCTTCCACTTTGTTTTCTGATAATTTATTGAATAATACAGCTAGAATGCAAATAGCTTAATCTGCATGTGCAATGATTTTGGCCATTAGTGAGTTTTGTAATACGAGGTCTATAATTTTACTTTTACCTTTTAAAAGATATTGTAGTGCATAAGTATATTATTTATGCATTGAAATATGTTTTCTATTACTTTGCCTCCTCCACTTTTTTTGTAAACATTTTAACCAGGGTAGATTGGTAGCACTTAATAGTCTTGTTCTAGAGAAATGTGTGCCTCATTGTAGAATTATTACAGTATATGATACAATCTATTGTTTATATAAGAAATCTATAGTAATGTGTAGAGTATACGCACTGTGACTAGTTAGGAAGAATATGGTTATTAATACTTGTCTAGTGATGTGGATATATTTTCTTACTTGTGTTTCTTTGAACAGAAAACAAAATGATAAAATGCTGACAAATAGAATTCTATAAAACATTTCAGATGCCTTTACATTAAAAATAAAAAAAAATAAAAAATAAAGTAACCAAAATTTAAATGTATGACTACAGAGGATGACCTCTAATAACTATATACATAGTAATATGACCAAATTCCTTGCACTACCATATTTGAAGAAGGGACATGATGTCAGGAGGTATATTTTTATAAGTTATTTTCAGTTTAAATCTATTTTGTACCTTAAAGAGTAAGTGAACTTCTTGCTTTGTGCCGGTTCCTTTTAAATCTAAAATTTTGTAACAATGCTGAAGGTGAAAAGCGTTTTTTACGAAGTGGCTCGTTTTTGTAAATAGTCAAAAGTTTAACATGTATCAAAGAGTTTACTCTAATTTAAAACTGGATTGTTGGTGTATTTTTTTTTCCGTTCCTCGAAAGGGAAACCAAAATCACCATAATAAAAAGACTGATCATTAAAGGTTGAACGTGTTCTGTACTCCCCTTTTTTGGGGAATTGCGTACATTTGTCCTTTTCCGAGCAATATTTTTCCTTTTTTGTTTCCATTTCTAGACTGTCAAATAGTATTTGTATTGGTAAAGGAAGATGAATGTGTTTCCACTTTTGTTGTCATCAATAAAAACTTCCTGGTGAACCACTTCTACATCAACTGTCATCTCGGTGCATCTCTTCGCAGTTCATATGATACTGTATATGTAGATTTAAAAATGTTTTTCTGTTGAAAACTGAAAAGCCCTCTAACAAGGGGTGGGTTGGTCATCACCCACCAGCACCTCCTACATCCACACCCAGTGATCAGCAGATTTGTAATGGTTCCAGAGTGGTTAAAGCCATTCAGCTTTCTTAGAAAGATGCTAACAGCAGTAATGGAAGTTAAATAATTATTAAAGTGGAACTATATTCTAATGTGTGCAGGTGAACATCTTAGGGTGCTCTCCTCCAGCAGTAAAACGTCTAGCCACTAGTTGCCACTCCATCTGATGCCAGAAATGGTGGGAGAGCTACCATCTCTCCCACCATTTCTTCCATTGACCTTTGGACAGCCATTGATGATGGAACTCCTGCGAGTTATATTGTCCCCAATACTTGGCTCTATTATTGGCATGCTGAGAATAAGCAGCAATGTGCACTGCTCTTTGTAAAAGAGAAATTGCTAACAGGATGGGGGAAGGTGTCTTTGGCTTTGAGGAGGCGTGTTGAGGTGTGCTGGATGCCCTTTCAAAATGAATGGGCTGCCTTAATGTAGCACCCCCTTCCCAATGAAAATGCAATTTCCCTGAAGGCTACCTTTCCTAAACCTGTTTTTAGATGTATGCTTATTTGAAAGAATTGCATTGACTTGAGTGGCAAAATGCAGGTCAACACACCCAAAATGCTGTATGTGGGGATTTTACCCAATACGCTGCAAGGCATTGGTGTGTACAGGGCCTATTGAAAACAATAGATTTTCTTATATTTTGTGGCCAAGTGTATGGTAACTCATCAGCTTAAAGTGACATTAAACCCTCAGATTTTTTAACATAAAACAATACTGTAATGTGTGCCTTACTGTAATCCATGGTAGTTTCCCTTCTCTTTGCTGCTCTTCCTTTTAAATCCTCATGTCTTCTCATGCTTGGGGAGAACTTCCCTTTGCAGCTCAGGGCCTCTTCCTGTAGTGCTGGCTCAGGTTACAAACGTAGCCATTCCAGAGACAAGGCAGTCTGCTCCAAAACAGAAGTTCTGCCCAGCATGAGAACAGATACAGATTTAAAAGGAAGAGCAGCAAAGAGAAGGGAAATAACCATGGATTACAGTAAGGCGCACATTACAGTATTGTTTTATGTTAAAAAATCTGAGGGTTTAATGTCACTTTAAGCTTTTACAATGGCTCTGTTACAGAGCATACTGGAATTTACAATGTTTCCATTACAGAGCATACCGGAATTTACAATGGTTCTTTTACAGAGCATAGAGGAATTTCAAAGTCTACAATGGAACACCCAGAAATACTTCAATAAATGGTTGTTATATAATTTAAGAAATAAACTATAAAGCCCCTCACCTGCTGGCACACCACAGTTCCAATTGTTCCCTGTGTCCTTCAATGAACGGAGAGAAAAGGATTTTACGGTGAGTACCAAAATCCTATTTTTTCCCGACTTCTCAGATATATGTTGGAGATCCAAAGTTGCTTCCTTATCTGCATACTTGCTTCAGGCCAGTGGGTCAGCATGACTAGACAACTAGAATTTTTAGAAGTAGTCACCATTGGAGCTTTCTCTGTATAGCTTTACTTTAATGTGATTAAGTCTCTAATATTAGTTCTCGGGCTCCATCCTCCATCCAAGATTGGCTCCATAGACTCCACTACAAAGCTGAAATGGAAAAAAGAATTGCATTTCACAAACTAAAATAGACTACAACATCATAACCTGGTCCCTAATGATTGATAATGAAATCATAGGAGATTATAAAGCCTTGTACAAATGATCTTTAAGATGGCCCATGTAGTATCTTATAGCTTTCATTACTTATACAAACTTACTTTATCTTAGCACAGTTAGCATATTGTACGTTTTCCCTTTTCAGGTTGGATAGTGGACCTCTCAATCATCAATATCCCTAAACCTATCATTGGCTTTTACTTTGTATTCCTTTTCACCTTCTTCACTACTATACTGTCCCACTGAAAGAATACCCACCACTTTCCTATTATTGTTAACATCCTATAAGAAGAATCTTTTTCAGATAGGCATGGCTTACCGACCATCTGTATACAAACACATTCTGTAAACATTGCAGCAGCTGCAGCAGGCTCCATTCTGAATTACTTTAGTAACAATTTATGCAGCTCTTTACATACTGCCCATTCAAATCAGCCCCTGCCCTCAAGGAGCTTACAATCTAAGGTCCCTATCGCACATGACCGATATAGACAGTAGCCAATTAACCTACCAGCAAGTCTAAGGAGTGTGGGAGGAAACTGGAGTACCCAGAGGAAACCCATGCAAGCACAGGAAGAACATGCAGATAGTGTCCTGATCAGGATTTGCAAGATGTGCTAACCACTAAGCTGTCCATCCATACGGATATACACTATATTTCCAAAAGTATTGGGACACCCCTCCAAATCATTGCATTCAGGTGTTCTGTGGAATTTCCTTGCTACTAAATATTCCACGGTCAACTGTTAGTGGTATTATAACAAAGTGGAAGCAACTGGGAACAACAGCAACTCAGCCACAAAGTGGTAGGCCACGTAAAATGACAGAGCGGGGTCAGCGCATGCTGAAGCGTACAGTGCACAGAAGTGCCAACTGTCTGCAGAATCAATAGCTACAGACCTCCAAACTTCGTGTGGCCTCCAGATTGGCACAACAACAGTGCATAGAGAGCTTCATGGAATTGGTTTCCATGGCCAAGCAGCTGCATCCAAGCCTTACATCACCAAGTGCAATGCAAAGCGTTGGATGTAGTGGTGTAAAGCATGCCGCCACTGGAGAAGTCGAATCACTCTTCTGTCTGGCAATCCGATGAACGTGTCTGGGTTTGCCGGTTGCCAGGAGAACGGTACTTGCCTGACTGCATTGTGACAAATGTAAAGTTTGGTGGAGGGGGGGATCATGGTTTTGGGTTGTTTTTCAGGGGTTGGGCTTGGCCCCTTAGTTCCAGTGAAGGGAACTCTTAATGCATCAGCATACCAAGACATTTTGGACAATTTCATGCTCCCAACTTTGTGGGAGCAGTTTGGGGATGGCCCCTTCCTGTTCCAACATGACTGCGCACCAATGCATAAAGCAAGGTCCATAAAGACATGGATGAGCGAGTTTGGGGTGGAGGAACTTGACTGGCCTGCACAGAGTCTGGACCTCAACCCGATAGAACACCTTTGGGATTAATTCGAGCGGAGACTGCGAGCCAGGCCTTCTCGTCCAACATCAGTACATGACCTCACAAATGTGCTTCTGGAAGAATGGTCAGACATTCCCATAGACACACTCCTAAACCTTGTGGACGCCTTTCCAGAAGAGTTGAAGCTGTTATAGCGGCAAAGGGTGGGCCAACTCAATATTGAACCCTACGGAATAACACTGGAATGCCATTAAAGTTCATGTGCGTTTAAAGGCAGACGTCCCAATACTTTTGGCAATATAGTGTATCTTATTTGCAAACTACTCTAGATAAAATGTCACCTAAAATATGGTTGACATAGAAAAGACGTATTTACTTTCATTTCCCTAGTATACATTGGCCTGATGTTGGGTATCTCAAATGTAGTGAGAAAGACGTGATGGCTGAAAGATGCAGTATGTGTTGTCATGGTTTTATTAGCCCTCTCCACTGTAACATTTTATTTGCACTTTACATGGACATTGGTGCACCTACAAATGACCCTATCCCTAAGCACATTACTGATTATTTCATATATTCTTTTAAAGCATAGGTTCCTTTGTGAACAAATTGCGTTTTTACAGTTCTGAATGTTGGGCAGGTTCTAGTGTGCATTTTAATAATATGTTATGTAAGGGTTTTTATGTGAATAATAGAATTTTTCCTAACATATTCCTTAGAATGAGAAGTGATTTATTGGTCCAGTTTCCATTAAACAAACTGAAATCTGCTGGCAAACTGTAATTTGAGAACCTCCTTTCAATGGCATTTATCCAACTACCTCATTTAGAAGGCATGTTGTTGCATTTATAATTCATAAAAGTGTTGGCATTAATCCCAAACCGACGTAGGAAGAGAAAATGTTCTCAAGACATTAAAAAAACACTGTATACTCAATTTTCCAAGCTACTAACTTTTACTACCATTTGTATCCTTTATGATGTTTTTCTAAAATCGCCCTTTTACGGGAATTTATTTAGGTCAAATCAGTCTCAGTGATCCAGCCCAAACACATTAGATGTATTTAGCTTAAATATATAACAAACTCAATTTTTATTAGAATTTTACAGAAATCGATTTGGTTTATAATGTCAAAAAGATTGTAATTTTATGTAGATTGAGTTGTAAATTCAGCTGTCCTACTGACCTGTTAATGCTAAAATTTTAAACACAATTAGTGGTAACTCCATTTCAAGGAGAGTGGCGTGTTGTCTGCGACATATTGTCACTGTGAAGCATCAAAAAGAGTCTCCGATCCACCGCACACTCCAGAGCAGAATCCCAATCAAAATTGTAGGCGCTGGTATGACTTGTGGATGGCGCTGCGCAGATCACAGTATTGGTAAGAAGTCACCCGCACTCTGAGGTCCAACATGCAAATGCCGTTATTGAGGCATTAAACAATTATGGTGACACAGTGTAAAAAAACAACGTTTCGGAGCCATAAAACATCCCTTCATCAGGCAAACATTGTGTTTAAAAGTAAGCAAATTCTCAAGCCACCCCAGTCAAAAATGTAAAAACCATAAATGTAAAAAATGACATGTGGCCCCCTCCAAAATCTATACCAAACCCTTAGAAGAGAAACGGGTCTGGTATGGATTTTAAGGAGCGGGGACCCTCAGACAAGAAGACACAAAAAAAGTGGGATTCCCCCCTTCACATCAGAATCCCCCTTTCACTTTAGAGTCCCCATCTTTCACATCAGGAGCCCTCTTTACATCACTGGCATGACTTTGTGTGAAAATGTTGAGGCACCAATGGAAGAGCCAGAAGCCATGACAGAGTATCTTGGCACACTGGTTGAGAAAGGCTGATCTAGTGTGTATGATTTATATCCACACACTCTGTATATATCCTGTTTTCTCACTGAGGTTTTCTATGGTGCACAGTCATGTACAGTGATCTCCCCTTCCCTATTTTGCCACCAGACGGGCCAATAAGGTTGTGAAGTCATCATAGCAGATGTGCTGTCTGTACCATTGGCTTAGATATTTCTTAAAGTAAAACTTTGCCCAGATCAAGTATTAACATATTCTGAACAAGCAGTAAAAGCAAAAAAAAACCCTCATTCATCTCTGTATCTATAAGCATTGTGAAGAGATTCATTTTCAATGTGCATAACACACGCATTATTTTTTTCAATGTTTTATGAGAACATAATCTTAGCAGACATCCTTCTAATGTAAACAACCAGCAGGTGTTTCTACACATGATATACTGTATATACATGGACATGTAGAAAAGCATGCCTTCTACAGGTCCCAACATCCCAGGGAACTTAATTGCAGTACCTGAAAAGACCTCTGCGTTTGTAATTATACCAACACAATAATCAGCAACCATCAACATCTTTAGAAGTATAGAGGTGGTAAGCATTGAACAACACAGTCCCAAACCCATGGATAAGGCAATTTGCTTTATGTTCTATTTCTCCCATTTTCATCAATGCGCTGAACAACAGAAGAACGTGTTGCAATTTTACACAGCACAACGCAATCTAATACCCTACAAGGCATCCCAACTCGCTGCCATCCATAAAGTTTTATGGACTGTTAAGTTATCATGTTTAATAAGAATTCAAAAAGAAAAAAAACACATGTACAATGCATGCAGCTGGTGCACGTTTTGCGCACCTTAACATGCACCCACTGGTGTGAATGTGCCCCAAAAGCAGATAGGTCAGTGATGGCTTGTTTTGAAGCTCTGTTACTGCTTGTTAAGAATATGTAAATAGTATGATGTCTTTAGTCTGGGAACAGGTGCACTTTAAACCTCATGTAATTTAGAAATCTATTTGATACAAAATAAGGGATTCGTATAGTTGTGCAGTTAATTTAGCAGAAAATATCAGAGTGACTTCTTATTAAGCTAGCTGTCACACAGCATAAGTCTGCTCTGTTTCACATACAATGTGCATTGCATACCCACATCTGAAAATATATTTTAAGTAGCCAATTACCGAACTTTTTGCTTCAGACTCAGACTCCCAGACTCAGTAGAGGGTTTAAATAATTTTTCATATTCTAAATAAGACTTGTTTAGTGTAGGAAAGCTAAACTCCAGACAGATATGAAAAACACAATTTAATCCATTTATGGTTTTCACTACCTCATTAAAGCTAGACTCTAGGTAGATACAAAATAAACAGACCAATGCAGCTCTGTGATCATTAATACATCATCAAATGTATTTTTAAATATAAATGTAGGTACCTGAATTTGACTTGGTAGCAGCCTCCTGCAATCCCTCTACAGCAGAGCTGGATTGTGAGAGACAAAAGCAGTACAAGATGCCAATCAGTTCATGTGCTGACAGGAGGAGAAAGCAGAGTGACAGAGAGGTGAGCTCATCATTGTGCTGCTTTTCCTTTAACTGTCTAGTCATAGGCTGGGCTGGTCCAGGACATGCTGGGCTCAGAGGAAGTGGGTAAAATGATGTTGGCCATCAGAGAAAGGATATCTAATGGCAGAAAAAAGTGCTGTGGTTGAAGTCTCTAGAGTTAAGCTGAATATTGCAACAAAAGCTGGTTTTGCTGTTTAACTTTTAAAAGGCTATTATTTTTATCTTATTTTTGGCTGAAGTTTTGCTTTAATTGTATTGTTAAAAAGAAATGGTATATCTTGAAATTGGTCTCCTGTAATCCTCTGCTCAAGTGCCCTACAATAGAGGACTAGCCTAGATGCATTGCTACCACCCCCAGTTCAAGAGGCATTGTAACCTCTAGTGATGATCTCAGCTCTAGACGCATTGTAACCTCTGGTGTTGCCCCAGCGCTGGAGGCATTGTAACCACTGGTGTTGCCCCCAGCTCTAGAGGCATTGTAATCCCTCCAGTGATGCTCCTAGCTCTAGAGGCATTGTAATCTCCAGTGATGCCCCAGGTTCTAGAGGCATTGTAACCTCTGATGACATACCCAGCGCAAGATGATTTGTATTCTCCAGCAAGGCCCAAACTCCAGAGGCTTTGTAACCTCCAACCTCCCCCAACGTCCTAGCGGCATTGCAACATTCTGCGATACCCCTGGTTCTAGTGCATTAGTAACAGCCAGCAGCAGCCCCTGCTCTATAGGTATTATAGTATCCAATAATGGCACTGGCTCTAGAAACATTATAACATACATAAATATTCAAAGCTCTAGAAGTATTATAACATCCACCAACATCTCTGGCTCTAGTGGTGAGCATTATAATCTACAGCTACAGTACGTCCCTAATTCTAATAGTAAGCATTTAGCACTATCCCTGGCTCTAGTGGTTAGCGATATGACATCTAGCACTATCTCTGACTTGAACTTTCCTGTTCAGAGCATGTTTAATTACTCGCTTGCATAAATATTATCATCATCTGTTTATCCAATGTTTTACCATCAAAGCTGAACTACAGCCAAACAGCTACAGCTACTGTCACAGTTGATAGTCATAGGGTACGTATATGACAGCTGTGTAAACTGCCAAAGAATCTGTATTTCTGTGCATCCAGTCCTAAGATATACACAGCCTTACCAGACTGCAGAGCCAGGTTGCCAATGCAGTTAAGCAATACAGCCTTGGTCACCAAGAGTGAGGTAAGTTCACATTTCTGTCCATTTCTGTCTTCCTGCCCCTTTGAAGCCCATACAAAAAATGGGCAGGGGTTGTGGTTGTCCCAGACAGAAAGGCGTAAACAGCTATACAAACATTGCCAAAGGTTCCAATCCTTCTCCTTTACTACAATCTCCCCAACAAGGATCACTGATGAAATTAAAGCCATTACAGTACCTGTTCTATCCAAAAAGGAAATACAAGTTATGACAGGAGTTGGCCTTTAATATCTGCCTGGAATTCCCCCTCCCCCACTAGGTTTGTTTCCGAAAGTTTTCCATTAAAATAAGAAGGACAAATTAGATACACATCCTAACCACATTTCACCGAACATGTTTGACCAGGGCCATCTCCATGATAAGGCAGCCTGAGGTGGTTGCCTCAGGCAGCATCTCATTGGGTCACGTAGGGTGGGGGGCCTACAGGTGTGCCTACTGTCCCCTTTCCAGCCAGAGTGTTGCTTATTTCTATGAGCTCTTAGCAACCTGTGATGCTCTAGCATCCTGCCTAGCTCCTGGCAATCAGAGCCTTTTTTGAGCTGGGCGAGATGCCAGACAAAGCCAGGGCACTCTACTCGTTATTATATGAGGATCAGCATCACAATGTGTCATCATTGTAGTGCACGTTATGGGGGCCAAGGGGGGGTTTGGGGGTTGGTTGCTGGTGGTTGGAAGTTAACAACCCTCCCTAACAAGCATGATAACCCTGTGTTTTACTAAAATAAGGTCTAGCTTTTTCAGATCTCCCACATGGCTCCTGCCTTGGTACTCTCCATACTCCCTAGAAGGGTGTCCAGTATCCACTTATATAAACTGGTCCTGCCTACCAGACACTGATTATTTGAGCTTGCAGTGAATCATCCACCTCATTAGTCATTTGCGTGTATTGAGCAATTTCACAAAATACTCCCCTTCAGTCCAGGCATGAGAAGCACTTGATGGATGTGAGCCCCTTCTGCAACTTTCGTGTATACACAACCTTAATGTATACAAGTTCTGCTTAAGATTTATGAGAAACAATTGTTTTTACAGTTCCTAACTGTTATTTAAACATGTTTGTTCACATGCAATAAAAAGCAAGCTCTCAATCTTTACAGGAGTGCTGAAATCATGGGGAGTAAAATAGTGGGCATGGTCTGGACAGACGTTTGGCTGAATATCACTGTTATTCTGGACTGATGCGGCAAACTGGGTGTGTTGTCTGTCCCAAATGAATAGCAGCTTAATTTTCATTATGTTTAAGCCTTTGCTCTTCCCTCTACTGACAGCCTTTCGTCACACACTCTCTCTGCACTGTTTGTCATACTAGTCATGTTCATTTGCTCATCGCTGGCTATTTTTAGCTGCATATTCCAGTCTACATTAAAAAACCCTACAAGGGAACTGAATCTCCTCCTCGCATCTACAGTCCACTGGCACAGAACTATCTGTAAACACTGTGCTCCCAAGGTAGTAAGGTTATTTAAAGGATTTCATGCAGGTCTAAAATACTCTATTTAGGTGTAAATACAGTTGGTTATTTTAAATATTTTCTATGCATTATGACCGGCAAGTCTTTTTAAAGCCCAACTCTAGGAATATATATGGCAGGAGGTAGGGGCTTAGCAACACGAGAGGGTGGAACCTGACCTGGAGAGAGGACCTAGTGTGCCACACTTTACAGAGGTGCCTTGGGGTGGCAGTGTGGCTTTCACATATATTTGCCAATGTATGTATTTATTGTCCCAAAAGGTTTTATAAAAACACTGAGAATTCCCTTAAATTCATATACTTATACTCTCCACATCTAGATGATGACCTATAACTTTAACTTACCCGCTATTTATTTCAGTTATTTATATAGTGCCAAGTTACACAGCACTTTACATACTGCACATTCACATCAGTCCCTGCCCTCAAGGAAATTACAACCTAAGGTGCCTATCTCACTTACTAGGGCTGATTTAGACAGGAGCCAATTAACCTTCCAGTATGTCTCTGAAGTGTGGGAGGGAACTGGAGTACCCGGAGCACACCCACATAGGCATCAGGAAAATGTGCAAACTCCATGAAGATATGTGTTCTTACCTGGATATAAACCAGGGACCCCAAGTGTTGCAAGGCACAAGTACTAACCACCAAGCCACTGTGCAATACTGCTGGTGTGGTCACTAGTGGCTACATATTGGGCCAATTATGTTTTAGTCCAAAAATCATCACTATATTAACAAATGTATGACCGGTTAAATTCAATGTAACTGACGGACTCTATACCACCAGTTAAAAATATGACAACATTGTCATCTTTAAAAACACCACACAAAAGTCCAGACCACATTCATACCACACACTATATTACCCAGAGGTTCATTTTTAGTATTTGAAAAATCCTTCTATTTATAATTGACCTAAATGGGTCTACCTGTGTTTATAAATCCATTTCACACTTTCTCATAAGGATTTATAGTACACTATAATTGTATCTGACATCCATACAGATGCTAAGCATCTATGCAAGGTAAAGAGAACTAAGACCATAAATTGATTTTTCTTGAAGTTAAATCTACTCCTTTGGTAGGTTCTTAATACAAGCTTAAGCAGTGCTCTCAAACAAATTTCAGCGTAACTGTTCCACACAGCTCTCACTGTCTTATTACACACATTATTTCAGTGATTTGTGAATTGCCCTTCCCATTTGCACCTTACTTATGCTAAGCAAAAATTGCATACATGATCATACTGTACATGTTGGCTCTGACTGGAGCCTCGTATATACAGCTTCTATTTTACAACTCTGACTGCTGTTGTTTCATTTGGAACTTGTAATCTTGAGCCATGTGTCTGTGGGATCAGTAAGATACCATGCGGCTAGATTTTTAGTGGAAATCCAAGATCAAGAGTGATCGTGTCGGTTGCTGGTGGTATCGGGTGTCCTATGAACCTATTGTTTGTTCATTATGCTTATACATCCTAACTATACTGACAAATTTTGAGAACACAGATATATTATATCTAGCTTCTAAGCATATGGATTACTGTGAACGTTATTTTGTGGAGAAATATGGATTAAAGATATATTATTGAATATATACAGGCTTTATTTATCCCTTTCCAATCAATTTCTTTATGGTGATTTGGTTGTTTTTTTTAACTAATATGTTTGTGTGGTTTGTTGGTTTATTGTATATTTGATACATTAAAAATGCTATATTTTGTTATATATTTTTGTGTATATTGGCGTATGGTTTTAGAGGAGCTTGGGCTGTGGCTACACCATAACACATGGAGGTCTTTATTCCACTTTATGTGATAAATAGCAATTGATTTTGCATTTGGACCTCATGGAGACATATAAACCTCCTTAGACTATTTTCTTTATCTAACATGGTTTCTTGTAGGAAATGTCTGGTTCACTGTGAAGTGCTGACAAGCTGACAGTGTAATCTGCTATTAGACATGGCATAAAGGCAACCATGTTTCCCTGTTGCATTAACAAGCCAGTTTGTTTCAATAGATGCTGGCATCCTTGCATAGGGCTTTGCGCACACAAACTGTTAGCAGTCGGTTAAAGCTGCTCTTCCTGAATTTTGGTGATCATTCCATAAATATTGCCAGGAGGATTGCCCTGTGTAAGGTTACCACCTTCAAAGCAAGTCATAACCTTGACATTCAACTAACAATTATATTTGTAGCCTGAACTACTGTTGGCAACATTGCTGAAATGCACGGCATTATTTTATCATCATGTGTCTAAATGGAAGGTCATGTTAATGAAGCAATTTTGCTTGTCCAAAATAAACTCTCAAGATCTGATCTGGAATCAGACTTCAGTAAATGTTGAGGATGATGAATTCCTGGGACATTAGTAACCTGCTGAGGTCATTCTAGATGCCTCATAAAACAGGTGCAACATTTTATTTATATAGAAGTACATGTGGTAGAGTTATAATGCGGTGCTCCAAAATGCTGAACTGAAGGAAATTACATTCTACTTTGTGTTTTTCTTGGATGGGGTAATGGAGAAAATATATTTGTATCATTTTCTTCAGTTCAATGTGAAGGGTGGTCCACGCAAGGCTGCTGTGTTCTGCTCAGTGTTCCCATAGTTGTGTCGCCAATAAAGTCTATAAATACTGGTCTGTCAGTCAAGAGCCTGGCTCCTCTCTCATAGACAGAAGACTTTGTATGTAAAAATGTAATGTACTTATTCAGGCTAAAGCTTTGTACCCAGGGCAGTTTTCAGGAGCTCACCCTAACTCCCTTACTGAGAAAGTTAATATATTATAATCACAATACAAATATATATATATATATATACACAAACACACACACAGTATATTGTATGGAAATCCCTGTGTGTGCTCATTCACTAGACTCCTCTTGTACACTGGAAAAACACACCCTACTTGCTGGAATTAGGGAGTGCATTAACTGGATATTGTACACTCACATACCTATTTAGCAGTCCAAGACTACAGTAATATTATAAATGACAGTTTCTCAGTAAATCCTACTATCCATTTTATCTTTTTTTTTAACCATGTCAGCTGGAAGAATGGTAACTCCCAGCCCATCCCTGCATAGTTCTTGGCTCATATTTTACTACTCACTCCATTTGTTCCTATCTTCTCCTAAAAATCGTCTTCCCCAATGAATCTCTGCTCTTTTATAGGACACAGTTTTGGAGTATGAAGGAGTACTGAGATATTAATCTTCTGCCGGTATTCAGAATGGGTGGATACTGCATTCCAGCGGAGGGCGTCAGGCAGGTTATAGTTTCATCCATTCGATATGTCAAAGCACAATCAGTAAAGGCTAAAGCAAGTGCAATTCTGATACTATATTGGAAGCTGTTTGAGGTAAAAGGTTTACTGTATATAAACACAAAATTTCCTGGCTAGGACGCCAAAAAACCCTTTCTGAAGGGATCTTAAACTGAGCCTCAGACAAATATTTTAAAGTCTGCAATCTACTCTACAGTGTTTGGTCAGCCCTAAATGGGTCATTTATTAGTGTAACATGGGATCAAAATCAAACAGACCCTATTACGGTCTATAGCAGCTTTCTTTACAATATTTTTAGGAAAATATGTTTTTAATTGGTTTATTCAGGTAAATATGAAACATTTCATATTGATAATTTATGTTTATTTCCAACCACCAGGTATCCATCTAATTGTATTTGTTCTGTTGAAAAAAAAAAAGCCAGTTTACAGTGTACAACAGTATATCACATAGTCATAGTGTATTATGTCATGCAGAAGCATGCCTCCCGACTTTCTGAGCTTGCAAAGAAGGACACATTAAAAAAATCAAGAAATCAAGGTACAGAATTTTCCAGAGATGTGATCTGGAGAACAATAAAATATGTTCACATATGTTCAATAAAATAGTTCTAATATTTTCTGTATCTCTCCTATTAAATGGGAAAAGCAGATAGATTAAACAATAGTATAATGCAATAGTAAAAGAATTGCAAATCTTAGTATAAAATGTGTGTTAACTGACCTATGAATGTGGCGACTCTAATAGAATCAAAAGACTCATCACAAGCAATATTTTATAACGAACCCCCATAAAATACCAATACATGTTGTGGCATTGCGTGGCAATTCCACCGTATAATGTGGCATCAAAGTCACCCAGGACTCCCAGCAAGAGGGGCTAAGCAGTTCCAGGAAAGTACTTTTACCAGGAAAGAGTTGGCTTTACAATACTTTCCGGGTTTTCTGGATTATATTATTATTATTATTATTATAATACAGGATTTATATAGCGCCAACAGTTTGTGCAGCGCTTTACAACATAAGGAAGACATTACAATCACAATACAAATCAAGACAAGATGGTAAGGAGGGCCCTGCCCCTGAGGGCTTGCAATCTAAAAGGGAGGGGGAAGTGATAGTTGGGATCTTGGAGCTGGGAGATAAGAAATCTCCATTCCTGGGTCCGGGCTTTAGCGGTGACCAGCACCAAATGATGGTGCACCTGCGCACAGCCCTTATGAAAAGGATGCTGGTTCAGGTTCAGGGTTCCAGCTTGAAGACAAGGGAGGTGTCTGTCCAGGAGTCAGGAGGACTCCATCCTGGAACCAGCCTGTGTGGCAAGTCTGCTGGATACAGCCTGTGTGGGAGAGGTTTTAGGTGATAACCTGAAGTTGGTGAGACTTAGCAAAACATTATTTTGCTAAAAGACAAAGCTAAAGTTATGTTGTTATGTTGGAGAAACCCCTGTGAGGGAAGACTTCTGTGAACTTTTAAATAAAAGTGGGCAGGAAGCCCTAAAAAGAACATGTTTGAGAGTGGACTCCATCCTTAATGCGCTACCATTTGAAGCTAAATCTCACAATGTATATAAGGATTGCCAAGGAAAAGACAGATTAAACAAAAGTTATTTTCAAATCATTTACCAAGCTGTTCATGACCAGGTCATAATAGCAAATACGGTATCTGAAAGTTAAGAAACCAGAATGTGCAACATTCCCAAGGTTTACAAAAACATAATGTATCCCCTTGGATGACCGATGGTGTTGGGTATTCGCTCGCTTACTGAAAAAACTTCTGTGTATACATATACAGAAACTTTTCTGAAAGAACATTTTGAAGCCTTACCCTTTTACGTTCATGACACTCCATATCTATAGCTACAGTATATTCCCCAATACTACATGAAGAAGACATTATAGCTGTGTGACGTCACTCAGTGACAACGTAACCATTTCTTAATACAATTATTAAGATTTCTATTGACTCACAATTTTTTTTATTTAAATACCCACTACCTCCAGGTGCAGGGTGCAGCAATGGGGACAACTTGTGCTCTATTATATGCACACCTATATTTAGGGGAGTGGGAACAGGATCTTTTTGGCATAGCCATTTGCCTGTGTACATACATTGATATGTGGCACAGGTACATTGATGATATTTGGGGTTTTGTTATGGGTATACCACAGTTTTTGACTGTACTTTAAGATAGGATGACTTGGAATTTGAGGTTTACTTTATCATTTCACCAGACCCAGATATCCTTTTAGGACATCATCATTTGGAAAAAAAGAGAAAACCTACAACAGGCAAGAGGATTCTGTGGGCTAATAGCACACATTTGGATTCGATTCTTAAAGGCATTCCAGTAGGACAATATATGAAAGGTTCTAGGAATTGTACAAGGCATACAGATTTCAGGAAGTAGGCAGATTCTCTAAGAGAACATCTTAGACAACATACTTATAAAGCTAAACATCTTAAACGTACTTATAAAGATAAACATCTAACATAAGCTTAGAAATTGATATAATTGTCCTATATTGGGATTGACAATGTAAGGGAGGATAAACCATCTAAAAACAAAATCCAGGTTTATTATTAGTTTTTTTTGGTCAATATAAAGGATTTAGGGAAATCACGCGTGTTAACATTGGCACTGGCTACAAAAAGATGACCTTATTTGAAAGTGGTGCCATTCCCCCTCTATTACTTTTTTGGTGTTCCCCTTCGATATGTGATAAAGTAAAGCACAGTCATTATGAACGATGTGCATCACTATATTGTTGAGGCAGATACATGTGTGACACCTGCTCAATGTGCCTGCACATTCATTCAGAAACTATACCCCTATCTACCAAATGGACAATCTATTTCTGCATAACATTTTGTATATTGTAATGTGGAGGGGGTTTTATGCCTTTTAAATGTAAATGTGGACATTTTTCTGTCAGCAAAACGAAAACAACCTTTCTGACTGGATTTTTTAATGTAATTTCAGGGAATCTTAGATTCCCCCATCACACAACATGCCATTTGTTGACACAAGAAATTAACAGGGATATTGAAAGTTGATGGATATACCACCTTAGGACTGACAAATGTCCTAGCCTTAATGATGCTATTAATTATACTTGTTTTTTGTTATAAAAATCCAACACCCCTTCTCCTTTTCTTCATCCTACCTTCTCTCTCCCTCTTCCCCTACTTCTATTGTCATCCTCCCCCTTACCTTCTCCTTACTTTCCTTTGCTTTACCCACTTTCCCCTTTTCCAATGTTTTCCCTTATTTTCCCTATACAGGTACCCATGCCAATTAATCTATAACTTTATTAGTTGATGTCTTATAGTGATATTCACAAAGGAGAAGGCTCAGTGTTCTATATCTTATAGTATTATCAACCAAAATGAATTATTTTTATGTCATATGTATTTTGATTCTATTGCATAAAGCCATAGCATATTTGCAGCATCTAAGTAGTAGTAGTAGTAGTAAGATGTCTATTGGGGAAAACACATTAGCAGGAAGCCCCACACTGAACATACTGTATGCCACTCATTGCCTAATAGAAGTGGGATCAGGGTGAGCTAATGTCTTCTTTCTTCCCTGCTTCACATACAAAAATGTCTATATTACATCTGGTCATTTCTGTTCAAATGTATGTGAAAACCTGTTACTTCTCCTCATACATACACAATTAACCAACAAACCTCTCCTCTCAAATTGCACTACACAGAATAAATATTGTTCAAGGACATAAGTCCTGATTCCGTTGGGTTCTTATTCCTAAATACGTTGTTCTTCAAGAGCTATACATAGTGTGTTGGATTGACATTTGCTTGGATATCTGTGCTAGTTGCATCAGGCAAGGTTTTTGTTAAGGAGAATCGTGGGAAATCCCGAGATCGCACGAGAATCGAACAGTGTGAACGAAGACGTGCGACCGTTTCTACTGTACGGTCGCACGTCTTTTGTCTAAGGAGCATGTTAGAAAACCAGCCAAGAATCGTACGATTTTCGGCTGGTTTGAACAGTGCTCGGGAGACAAATGCCGTTCAGCATTGCGGTCATCGGAAGCCCGCCCCTCAGGGGGGCGGGCTTGCGATGATCGAGAGTGCGATCTGCCTGTCCAAGATGGGCAGATCTTACGTTTTTTTAATCACTTTACAACCATCGCAAGACTAAGGCCACATTTACAGAGACTCCTAATTAATTTGATAAGGCATATGCAGCTGATGCAGGTGTATACAATTAAGCCCATCATATACCAAAATGGCATATTTTTATGTTTCTAGTACAACTTCACCTACTCTGTTCTCAATCGCTCACACTTACACCACTTACACGCATAAGTTGAACTGAATGGACCAGTGTCTTTATTCAACCTCACCTACTATGTTACTATGTAACTGTTTCCCTGGGAGAAATTGTCTCTGACCTGTTTTCATGCTACAATATAAAGTTTTGCTATTTGTGTGAAGTTTACTGCATTACTGATGACATCAGTTTCTCATTACCATCGGCAAAGCCAGGGGATTTGGAATCTAACTGAACCTTTACTGAATAGCATTCATGCTAATGCACCTACAGTATTTTCTCCCAACTGTACTTGCAAAACATATGTACTTTTTGTAACCTTTGTGTACCGGGTTTCCCCGAAAATAAGACACTGTCTTATATTTTTGTTGGGCTCAAAAAAACACACTAGGTCTTATTTTCGGGGTAGGTCTTTTTTTTTTTTTTTTTTTAATGTACAACAATCCACACTTATTCATGTACAAAAATATGGTGATCAGCGCAATCAGGGGCGCCATACCTTTCCAAGAGCAATTTGCTAACCAATCGCTGGCCAGAATGATCGAAGTGCACTTTCACTATTGATTCCTCACAGGCGGAGTGCATTTGGCATCACTCCGTCTGTGACAGAAGCCGGCACTATAGAGGAGGCATCAGCTTATGCGGCTCTGCTCCCTCCGGTGCCGCCTCGCTTCCTCTAGCGCTGGCTTCGTTGGCACCGCTGATTCTCTCCTGCGGCTCTTCAAGATCCCCCTTATGCCACCACCGGCCCTGGGAATGGTCACAACTAGGTCTTATTTTCGGGGTAGGTGTTATATCTTAGCAATTCCCAAAAATAGTACTAGGTCTTATTTTCGGGGAAACAGGGTATTACAAGTTTATGCCAAGTCAGCGTCAATGACTCTAATTATCTTAGGCATTATTGACTTATTACTGATAGAAGCATTTTTTTAACTGGTTATATGCTAAAACAATAATTTCTGTTATTTATGTAAAGTTTAAAAGTATTATTGAGAGCAATAGTTTGCATTACTATCAGCAGGGCCCTGGGATTCAGACTTGTGCTGGATCTTTATTGCATGGCATTTGTGGTAATGGACCTATTTATTCCTCAGTGGTAAAATCAAGCAGTTGATGTGAGGTTTTACCGCTCCCTGGTCGCCTATGACAAAGTTAGTATTGTGGCCAGACAATGCTGTTTACATTGAAAATGCACAAGCGCAGCAAAAATTATACATCATGTGCGTTTGGCGTTTGGTGCATCCTGCCAAATGTAACTATAAAGGTGGATGACCAATTGGGATTAAAAAAAAAAGCCAGGAGGCAGCAGTATTGCTTTCTGAACACCAGGCAGCCACTGTGGATCATGTTTTTCGAAGGTGACGCTGTTTAGACATTGTAAAAGATGGACACAGGCACATATTCCTATCCCATATATGATGTTAGTTCTTATGAACAAATACTGGAGAAGAAATGACTAACTGCTGAACAGCCTATTTGCCTTCAGTAAATGGACCCCAGAGTATCACATCACTTCAATTTTGCAAAGCTTTGCTATGTATTTTTTGGTGAAACAGGTTAGAAGGAGCTGGCCACAAGGTGGCAATGTTCACACACTGACAGTGGTAGCGGTCAACACTCAAAATGACTTGGAATACACTTTAGCAAACAAACACATTAACAAAAACTCCAAAAGCACACAGTGCATGAAAAACTTTGCTTTATACTCTACCTTGCCAGTCACAGAGGTTATAAAGTCCAGGCAATGGGGATATAAAAGAAAGCCAACTTTGAAAAAGAGCTAAATGCACTAGGTGCTGTGCACTCAATTTGTAAAGAGATGAATGGTGCTTTAATTTCTACATTGCACTGCAGTAAAAGTTTCTCCTGGGCAAGATGGGAAAACAGCAGGTGATCAGGTTGTGCTAGTGTACAAAGTACAGCATACCTCCCAATAGAGTCTCATGTGGATCCAAATCCCTCTGTACCTTTTACCTTCCTCGTTTGTCCCTCTTTTAGGTTTGACATACAGATAGCTATGAAAAGTTTCTATTTAACTACCAAAAGTGTTATTCTGCACTAAAACTTTTATCTTATCACTTCATTATCTTGTTTGCTACCTTAAAAGCCAGTATAAAGGAAAACTGGGGGTGTGGTAGGGGTGTATGAATTAACTAAACACCTGCTGGAATGTGTCCTTTTTTCTTGAGAAAGTTGGGAGGTATGGTACAGTATCATCAGCACTTTGTGGCTTGAACCAGCAGTCAGAGATTATTTTCACACGCAACAAGAATTACTAATTTATAAAGAGGACAAAGTTCCACCTTTGTTAAGTCTACCTAAAGCCTTTTGTTTTAGAGTGGGGAAGGGTTAGCAACCCTGTCAGGTTCATACTGCTGTCGGTGTCCCCGCTGAGCAGAGTTTACCCTTTTCTTTTTGTCCTGGTAACAAAATTTGACTAGTTTAAGAGGATTTTTAAACTAGTCTTATGTGGTAAACTAGTCATTTACCACATAAGCAATTCAGGAACAGGAAATCATGTTAAGAAGCAATGTGTACAGTCTCAGATGGAATGGGTAGAAATTCTAAAGTGGATTTGAACTTAAAAAAAGTAAAGATTTGCATGTTATAGTGAGAGTTTAGAAATGGCCATTGTGCAGAACCCTAAAAAAGCACCTTTTGTCTGGAATTCCCCTGAAACATAGCTGTACATTTACTGCTATATGTATGTCTAGGCACTCCTGTGTCTACAGCCTTATACAGTAGCTGTATATCTGCAGTGTGAGATCTTAGGCACTGCTGCCTCTGACTACCGGTGTCAGGAGATTTGGAGTGAGAGTTAGTTATGTCACTGCTGTGTTGTTCATTGTTATCTTTGCAGGAGGCTCTGCCATAAGAAAACAAATCCCTGACTTCACACAGAGGCACATTGCAGAACAAGGTATTGTAAGTCAGTAATGGGGAAAGATCAGCTGCAGGAAAACCACAGGCAATACTGGTAACAATGTCCTTTGCCCTCTGCCTGCCTCTTTTTGGGCACAGATTCCAAAGGTTCAGTTTCTCATTAAAGTGATATTAAAGTTAAAAACTATTTCAAATGCTGATGAAATCACTTACAATGGATGCTGCTTCTTGATGTTTAAAAGTTTTAGTTTCCTGCAGAAGCCGCTGGTACCCTGAGCATTAGCTTTGATACCTTGTTTTAGGATGGCTCCTTTACCTTGTAGGGTTCTATGGAGCCACCCTTGTGTGCGCTAGTAAGTTGTGTGTGTCTCTCCATAAACATATAGGCACAGCAAAGCAATCCACTCCCTTTTCCCTGGCTCCCTTCTCCTTCCTCTCTTCTCTAAGCTAGCAGATGGACAGGTGCTGGAGACTGTGCTGTACCTTGTGATCTTGTACTGGACAGAAAGCTCAGGGAAGCTGAGCTGAGAGAGTTGGGGCCAGCAGTTCAGAAACACGATGACTATGTGCTTGGGCAAAAATGTAAAGAAACACTTTGCTGGGCAATGTATATTTGTTTAAACTGCAATCTATTATTGAAAAAAAATGTGAGCATTTAATACTACTTTAAGCAACATAATGTTAGGATAATAAATACAGTTTACAATATTTTGTACATATTAACCTATGCTGGAGACACACTCCATTCCAAAACCTCCACGTTTTGCCCTCTCTCCAAGCCCACTGCATTCTCACCCGTACATAGGAGTTGCATGGCACAGAGCAGAGTCAAGAGGCTTCAGACCAGCTCAGATGCACTGTAAACAGCTTGAGGAATCTGCAATGGATTAATCAACAATAAAGGTAAACTGTGTAATCCTTCTCACTTTATCATAGTAGTAATCTTTCCTATGTTATTGGTAGTTCAATTAATGCTTTTACAAGTTATCTGGACTTGTCCTTTAAACAAAGGATACACTGGATTACACACAAGCATTCTTTGATTATAGAAGAAACATATGGTGATATAGGCAAAAACTACACTGAGAATAGATGGGTATACTAAAAAAAAAACCTGTTTTTTTCCGCATTTTCCGTATATTTTATTATAAACTTGGCCTAGAGGATTAGTTACCCAATTTGATATTTGAAATACAGTATTTACAATGTGTCCATAGTTTTGCTTGCTGTCATGGGGGCAGACTGAGGGTTGTATATGCTTTTTTTTTGTAGCCTTTTAAGTCTTCACTGGTGGCCCATAGGTCAAAAATTCTCCTCAATAGTAAGTTTTCTTTATAGTGGACACCACAAGGGTGGGAGGGAGCAAGCAGGAGATAGTATCACACCATTACTGCTGGCCCAGGTCTCTATCCTTGCCATAAACGGATTTCAATAGCCACTAGCACCAGGCACAAGAGCCTGTGTACATGCCTCTCATTAAAGGAATTTTAATATGTGAGTGCAACATTTAAAACTTATTTTTTTAATAAAGCTGAAGTCTAGGAATAAAACACATATGTATACTTATATAGGTCCAGCCTGGCCAATGAAAATATACATATTTTTTACCTGGTTGGCCCATGGGGACTCTGTAAAACCTTGGAGTGGCTGCAGTTTGACGGGCAATCCTTGGGACAGGAGTCAATCTGGAATAGCTCACAAAGTGTCTGCCAGGAGTCTAATCGAGTCAGAATACCACACCTTCCTGGGTCAGATCAGAACTTTGAGTACTACCTTCATCTCGATCCTGTGGAGAAGATGAGGAAAGTGATTTAGCGGAGGAAAGGTGTAGATGAAGTTGTACCGATCTTATGGAGATGCCAGAGGATCTCTGTACCTGGTGATAAATTATATATCTGCCTACTTTATTGTTCAGCCTGGAGGCCACGAGGTCCTCATCAGGGTGTCCAGGACCGCTCCCCAGCCTGTCAGACTGTCACCCGTTAAGATGATCTTCCAAGATATTCAAAGGAATGATTTTGCCAACTCCAGAGCTGGATTCCTGAGCCACAATGCCAGAGATAACCTGGTCTTTGGTGTCAACTGAATCGGTTTGTAGGAAGGCTTAACTGATTTGTTCCACAATGATAGGATGTTGAGTTGTAGGGGCCTGGAGTAAAACTCGGCAAACAGGACTGCCTTGAAGGAGGCTACCATCAGTCTCATAACTCAAAAGAAAGAGTACAGTTGATTGACTCTTGGACAGAAGAGTCTGAGCGCAGAGAGGTTAACATTTTCTTGTGGATGAAAATTCTGGCTTAAGCTGTGTCCAGGATCAAACCGAGATAGCCAACGTAGACTTCTGAAGGTTTACATTCAACTGAAGCTTTTTAAGTTAAACTGTCTGCACCACAATCCGTACTGACTGTTTGATCAAAAGCAAGTCATCCAGATATCCCATAATAAGGAAGCATTGGGAGCATAACAAGGCAAGCACCTGAACTAGAACTTTGCTGAACACATGGGGCACGTAAGACAGACTGGATTGCAGAGCCTCAAGTTGGAAGTGGTGAGGACCCACAGCAAAACAAAGAAATCAGTGATGTGGTGGAAAAATAGAGAGGTGCAATTATGCATCCTTGTTGCCTAGAGAGGCCAGAAAGTGTACCTCAAGGGAGGCTATTACAGACCTGGTGGATTCCATATGGAATTTTCTGGACCAAATGAAGGCATTCAGGTCCTTCAGAGCCAAGATGGGGTGTATGCGTCCTTTCGGTTTTGGACTGTGAAAAGGTTTAGATAAAATCGTTACAACCTACCCAAAACAGGAACTGGGGTGATAGCCCCCTGCTCCAGAAGAGCACAAGGGTTGCAAGGTCTGCTAATGTGAGCAGTCCCTCCAAAACTAGTATTTAAATTCTTGATAACTGCTGAAGGGTTAAACTACTATATACCTCAGGGACTCTATTGTTAAGATATCTATGTTTGATTTCCTGGATCTGCACACCTGCTGCAGCCAATAAGAGGGGTCCCTACTCTCCCTTTTGAATTCCTATTTATTTTATACTATGGAGATTGCTGGAACATCAAAAGGTGAGTGGGAGCATTCACTTTTAGATGTCACTTTCAGTTGGACTGGCCCCTAAAGGGTAGCTGTGCTCTGTCTATGCACAGGTTTTAAAAAAGCTTACAGGTTCACTTGAAATAAGCCAGTATTGCCTTTATGACCAAAACTGACAAAGGAAATTAATATGTTCCACATAGCCTGAAGTTTGAATGAGTCCCACGGTACTGAGGCCAAAAAAACACTGTGAGATAACGTCCTAGAATTCTGGGATATTAGCTGAACAGCACTGTTGTAGTTGTATATATTAAAGCCAAACTTGTGCACCTGGAGGTCTGCGTGTATCTGGAAGCTGAAGAAGACAGGAGGAGCTGTAGTGCGTCTCTGGCAGCGGAAAACTTACATAGTCTATGAATCTCCTACTTGTTTGTGGTATGTTAGCATTTTAATATGCTCGCTGTTTAGAGCAGCTTTCCCTAATATTTGGCTTTCTATCTGCTGTGGAAACTCTGACTTGTACCTCAATAGCAGCTGGAGGGCCATAACATAGAAAAGTCCCAGCATGCACTGGCACCCTCTGCTCTACACAGGGCCGGATTTACTCTCCTTGCCGCCCCAAGGCCAGGTTCCACAATACCTGGCCTTCCGCCGCCGGGACACCTCACACATAACTTAACTTTAAGTTATATTTAAGTTATATTTCAACTTCAACTATATTTCTTGTTAGCCCCCTATGTGGTAGCAATAAGGTTACTGTAAAAAAAAAAAAAAAAAAAAAAAAAAAAAAAGTGCTTAAATGTTAAAAAATTAAAGTAAGAATATAAGAAAAATAAAAAAATGCAAAAAAAAGTCCCCCGCCCCTTATGTGCACGCACATACACACACAAACACCCGGCGGTGCGCCTACGTGCAAAAATGACAATTGTGCTACACATGTTACATATCGCTGCGAACGTTGGAGTCAGAGCAATCATTCTAGCCCTGTGAATCACTGTTAGCACTAAACTGATGAGCCGTAAAAGCGTTTAAAATGTTCCCTACGGGAAATTTAAGGTATTGATGTTTTTTGCGGCTTCCCGGGCGAACGCAATTTTAAGGCTTGACATGTTTGCTATCTATTTACCCGACGTGACCCCGTCTTTCATATTTTACCAAACAATTGGGTATTATATTATGTTTCTTGGCATTACATTTTAATTTAGTTTATTTTATCCTAAAAATACTGTTTTGATAAACATTTGCACAAATACCATGCAACATAAAAAATTGCAACTAGCATTTTTTTATTCTACAGGGCCTCTGCTTTCAGAACATATATCATTGTTTGGGGTTCCAAAGCTGTTTTCTAGCCAAAAAATGATATTTTATCATGTGTGTGCAAATAGTAAGAAAATGCTCCGGACAGCAAGCGGTTAAAGCGGAGATATACCCCCTTTCACTAAGGGTTAGTTCACACCATAGGCAGTGCGTTCCAGTCCGATTCTGGCAGGAACGCACTGCATCGCAGCCGGCTCACTTTTTTTCCGGGCTGGAGAGGGCGTGGCGGGCCATTGAAGTGAATGGCACAGTAGCCACGCAATGCGATCGTCCGCATGAGATCGCAAGGCACATTGTGCCTGCAGTGCGGTCTGGTGCGGTGAAACCAAAATGCTGCAAGCACTATTTTGATCGATGCAGTGCGTTCCGGCCAGAATCGGACTGGAACGCACGCACTGCCTATGGTGTGAACTAACCCTTCAAATCACATCAGTACACAGGTCTGCATGCTGATATGACATCATCTTACAGTCTTTAGTTAAATGATGAACATATTTCTATTTACTTACAATTACTGTTTTTCCACTTCCTGGTCCTCTTAGGCATTAGTGATGTAGCCCATGGCTAAGAGTTGCATCCTGGGAAGGTTACATCATAAAACATTGCTGGAAAATCTCATCTGTAAACTGCAAAATCTCATGGAAAGGCATTTTCCTCCCCTGCGATGGTGTACATGGTAACATCTTCACATAGTCACATGTGCCAAAGTTTCAGGAAGTAAAGGGAGATGGATTCATCTGCCCTTAGTAAAAATGGCCAACATGAGAAGAATTAGAAGGAGAAGAGGATTAAAAGTACTATTTTTGTGTTTGCAGATGACACCAAGTTATGTAGTAGAATACAGTCCTTACAGGATGTCTCCAACCTACAAGCAGACCTGAATGCACTGTGTGATTGGGCAGCTATTTGGCAAATGAGGTTTAATGTTGATAAATATAAAGTTATGCACTTGGGGACTAAAAACATGCATGCATTATACACTCTAGGGGGTGTATGTTTGGGGGAGTCAATAATAGAGAAAGATCTGGGTGTTCTGGTAGATCATAGACTGAATAATAGCATGCAACTTCAAGCCGCAGTTTCTAAAGCAAGCATAGACTCCAGAGACAGAGACATCATCCTGCCCCTGTACAAAGCATTAGTAAGACCTCATCTAGAATATGCAGTTCAGTTTTGGGCACCAGTTCACATAAAGGATGTTGTGGAACTGGAGAAGGTGCAGCGAAGGGCGACTAAGCTCATAAGAGGCATGGAGGAGCTCAGCTATGAGGAAATATTAACTGACCTGAATATGTATTCTCTGGAGAAGAGGCGATTAAGGAGGGACATGATCATCATGTATAAATACATAAATGGTCCATATAGAGAGCTTGGTGCCAAATTATTCACTTTAAGGTCACTGCAAAGGACAAGGGGGCACTCTTTGCGTCTGGAGGTAAAGAGGTTTAACCTTTGCATACGGAAAGGATTCTTAACCGTTAAGAGCTGTGAAAATGTGGAACAGACTCCCCCAGGAGCTTGTTCTAGCTAGCTCAGTTAATTGTTTTTAAAAAAAAATCTGTCTGTCTTCCTAAATGCACAGAATATTATTGGAAATTGAGTTCTTATAGGTATACTAAGCATCAGAGATTGTTGATGCAGGGAATATCCGATTGCCTTATGGGATCAGGAAGGAATTTTTCTCCCGTTGGAGCAAATTGAATCATGCTTTATAGGGTTTTTTTTTGCCTTGCTCTGGATTAACAGTGAGTAATAGTGGGCATAGCGCTCATTTTAGGCTTTTTCTTTTTATATCTCTACAGGTTGAACTTGATGGACATGTGTCTTTTTTTCAACCTGACTAACTATGTAACTATGTAAGAGAAATAAGGCATCCAAAGAATAAAAAGCCGACAATTATCTATATGTGTTTGTAGATTGCTATCACTAAACATTTCTAAAGGTGTCTTTGTTGTCATTTTAAAAATACGGGTGAAGTTCTTCTTTAACACGCAATGAAGGTAACCTATGTATGTGGGTTTTTTTCTTCATATGCGCAAGTTTACATTATACAAATACATTGGGGGGAATTAATCAAAACTGGTTCAGACAAAATCTGGAGCAGCTGTGCATGGTAACCAATCAGCATCTCTCTTCAGTTTGTTCAGTTAGGATTTGAAAATGAAAGAGAGAAGCTGATTGGTTTCCATGCACAGCTGCTCCAGATTTTGTCAGCCCCAGTTTTCATAAATACCCTTCATTGTTCCTCTGTCTTCTTTCATATATTTCAACAGACAGATATTTTGTTTACACTACACTGTAAGTGTTCGTATTGTCTGTCAATATTTATCTTATACCTAAGTATTTCTAAATATCTATGGAAACCTTAACAAAAGCATACAAGTGTTTATCCTCATCAATGAATAACAAAATACATCACTTTGGCAGCTGTGCAGATTATGAAATCAATTATTTTCTTCACCGTCCCTTCCTTCAAGTGGAACGTGGGCAGTTTCTTTTTTTCAATCAATAAAATTACACATTTTCAGTACGTCTAGGGCGCTGTCACTGTACGCATCCAAAGATAAAATCAGGATGCCGTCCAAGAGAATGAGCTCACTTTCTGTGCGGCCTGCCAGAATAAATTCAACTTAAAATGAGACGCTTCTGTAAAGTGGACAAAAAAAAAAAGAGTGGATTTCTATTTTTATTTTCGACTGCACAGTAGGACATCTGAATAACACTTTCCATAAGGAAAATACAGCTACGCTAATTTCACTTCATGCATGGACTGAAAGTGGATCAAAAATACAGTTTCCACTTGTGGTAATGAATCTTTCCAAACACTACAACTACTGGAATACCTGCTCTGAGCGCCAAGTGCCAGGAGAAATATGACTTGGCTATGAGATACAGCAGAATAACACTTTTTTAAAAGATGTGTTTACAAGATGTATAGAGGTCCCCGCGTTGTGATTCGGGGGTTTGCTGTGGAGGTCTGGCTCTAAATGAATGAGAAAGAAGTACATCTGGGTGCACATCTGGGAGTATAAAAAGAGTGTGCTTGTGCTACATAACCAGACCTCCCAGCTCTCTGAGATGAGAAAAAGGGGACACCTTTTAGCACAAAATATATCGGTAAGGCTTCATTCACACGAGAAACGGCCGGCACGTACAGCACCGTGCTGCGTGCACAGCCATATCGGGCAGTACCCGGGAAGGACAGCTGCTGTGTGTGTTTAGTACGCAGCCTCTGACTTTCTCTATGGACTACGCGGTTCACATAAAGGATGTTGTGGAACTGGAGAAGGTGCAGCGAAGGGCGACTAAGCTCATAAGAGGCATGGAGGAGCTCAGCTATGAGGAAATATTAACTGACCTGAATATGTATTCTCTGGAGAAGAGGCGATTAAGGAGGGACATGATCATCATGTATAAATACATAAATGGTCCATATAGAGAGCTTGGTGCCAAATTATTCACTTTAAGGTCACTGCAAAGGACAAGGGGGCACTCTTTGCGTCTGGAGGTAAAGAGGTTTAACCTTTGCATACGGAAAGGATTCTTAACCGTTAAGAGCTGTGAAAATGTGGAACAGACTCCCCCAGGAGCTTGTTCTAGCTAGCTCAGTTAATTGTTTTTAAAAAAAAATCTGTCTGTCTTCCTAAATGCACAGAATATTATTGGAAATTGAGTTCTTATAGGTATACTAAGCATCAGAGATTGTTGATGCAGGGAATATCCGATTGCCTTATGGGATCAGGAAGGAATTTTTCTCCCGTTGGAGCAAATTGAATCATGCTTTATAGGGTTTTTTTTTGCCTTGCTCTGGATTAACAGTGAGTAATAGTGGGCATAGCGCTCATTTTAGGCTTTTTCTTTTTATATCTCTACAGGTTGAACTTGATGGACATGTGTCTTTTTTTCAACCTGACTAACTATGTAACTATGTAAGAGAAATAAGGCATCCAAAGAATAAAAAGCCGACAATTATCTATATGTGTTTGTAGATTGCTATCACTAAACATTTCTAAAGGTGTCTTTGTTGTCATTTTAAAAATACGGGTGAAGTTCTTCTTTAACACGCAATGAAGGTAACCTATGTATGTGGGTTTTTTTCTTCATATGCGCAAGTTTACATTATACAAATACATTGGGGGGAATTAATCAAAACTGGTTCAGACAAAATCTGGAGCAGCTGTGCATGGTAACCAATCAGCATCTCTCTTCAGTTTGTTCAGTTAGGATTTGAAAATGAAAGAGAGAAGCTGATTGGTTTCCATGCACAGCTGCTCCAGATTTTGTCAGCCCCAGTTTTCATAAATACCCTTCATTGTTCCTCTGTCTTCTTTCATATATTTCAACAGACAGATATTTTGTTTACACTACACTGTAAGTGTTCGTATTGTCTGTCAATATTTATCTTATACCTAAGTATTTCTAAATATCTATGGAAACCTTAACAAAAGCATACAAGTGTTTATCCTCATCAATGAATAACAAAATACATCACTTTGGCAGCTGTGCAGATTATGAAATCAATTATTTTCTTCACCGTCCCTTCCTTCAAGTGGAACGTGGGCAGTTTCTTTTTTTCAATCAATAAAATTACACATTTTCAGTACGTCTAGGGCGCTGTCACTGTACGCATCCAAAGATAAAATCAGGATGCCGTCCAAGAGAATGAGCTCACTTTCTGTGCGGCCTGCCAGAATAAATTCAACTTAAAATGAGACGCTTCTGTAAAGTGGACAAAAAAAAAAAGAGTGGATTTCTATTTTTATTTTCGACTGCACAGTAGGACATCTGAATAACACTTTCCATAAGGAAAATACAGCTACGCTAATTTCACTTCATGCATGGACTGAAAGTGGATCAAAAATACAGTTTCCACTTGTGGTAATGAATCTTTCCAAACACTACAACTACTGGAATACCTGCTCTGAGCGCCAAGTGCCAGGAGAAATATGACTTGGCTATGAGATACAGCAGAATAACACTTTTTTAAAAGATGTGTTTACAAGATGTATAGAGGTCCCCGCGTTGTGATTCGGGGGTTTGCTGTGGAGGTCTGGCTCTAAATGAATGAGAAAGAAGTACATCTGGGTGCACATCTGGGAGTATAAAAAGAGTGTGCTTGTGCTACATAACCAGACCTCCCAGCTCTCTGAGATGAGAAAAAGGGGACACCTTTTAGCACAAAATATATCGGTAAGGCTTCATTCACACGAGAAACGGCCGGCACGTACAGCACCGTGCTGCGTGCACAGCCATATCGGGCAGTACCCGGGAAGGACAGCTGCTGTGTGTGTTTAGTACGCAGCCTCTGACTTTCTCTATGGGACTACGCGGCCGTAAGCCGCCCTAAACTCACCCCAAGTGCAGGTCCGTATGGGTGCCGGTGTCCCGGCTCGCACGCATACAGGATCCATCCTGTCAGAGTACGAGTACGGACAGACGCACGGACATGCAGGGCGGGTGAGCATAGGGCCGCATAGTTCCATAGAGAAGGACAGGGGCTGCGTACTAATCACACGCAGCACCTGTCCTTCCCGGGAGCTGCCCGATACGGCCGTGCACGGAGCTGTACGTGCCGGCCGTTTCACATGTGAATGAGGCCTTGCAAACACAAATCAGTTCATAAATGTTAACCCCTTGTCACCAGCCCTTTAAGGGGTCAGCGACCACATGATTCAAAATCAGGAACATATGGAGACAGCTTGGTCACTGTATTGGAAGTGCTTCCAGCAAAAAAAACATGCTGCATATATGTGGTACCATAGAGGAAACCCACCTCTGCAATGCCACATAAATGTGTGAGGTCAGGCAGGAAATGGAACTGTACATACCAGCTGTTTCTCGTGTGAGTGAGGCCTAAAGGACACATCATCTTGTCCCCGGTTACGTGGGCCATGACAAAAAGAAAAAATTATCGGTTAAACCTGCATGTACTTTTTCCATCATTTTTATTCATTATACTGGCTCTTTAAGATAACAAATGCAACCATTTGTTTACATCTTTGCAGCGCATTGTGCACATTATGCCGCATGTTATTTGGCATCCTATTGTTATTAATGGGTCTGGTATACATGTATGTGTTGCGGCTCATCATGAAAAATAGCTCAGGTACATTTTTTATCAGTCGATGTGCATAGGGGGCCCATAGAAGTCAAAAAGAGCGCATGATACATATATTGTTACTGAGACCAGCCGCTGGGAAAAGGGCCATGAGCTCTTGGCCTAGCTACATTTGGAAAATGGCAGGCTCTTCTCACACCTACCTAGATGCTGAGTACATAATTCCAGAAAAACATGTGTATGCGCATATAAACGTGTATTGAAAAAAACATGACAGTGGAAGTGCATGGGTGTGAAGCCAGCCTTGCCATACACTATTTGAATTTGGGCCATATACTATTAGAAATTCTTCTTTCTGTTCATGTATTCTGACAGTGGCCCTCCCATTTTTTTGCATAGATCTACTGCTAGCAAGCACTAGATATATGCAAAAACATTTTTAAAAAAAGGTTTAAAAGGGTTAAAACTTACCTGTGTCTCTGCCGCGTGCTCCCGTCCAAAGATCTGAAGATTCTCGGGCGGCCGCAAAGGATCATGAGGCGGGCGCATGCACAGTACAGATCTTTGGCCGGGAGACGAGGAGAGACACAAGGTAATTCAATGGAGGCAGCCTGCTCCCGCCCAGACTCCGTGGGAGAGGAAGTGCCAGGAAGACAGAGGAGTCAGCGCTGGGTCGGAAACCGGCACCAGAACTGGAGAAACTCCTGAAAACTACAGGAAAGAAGAGGATAATTGGATAAGGAGGCATCATTTAAGGTAAGTCCTTACACCAGCATGGGGGGGATTTGCATTTAATAGCCCCACTGCAAAGGTTAATACAAATTTTGCCTGGAGTTCTTCTTTAAATGGCATTCTTATAGAGGTCTATGTATGAGACAAAAAAGGGGGATGATTGAGGGAGAGGGATTTGGTTCCCAAAAACAGACAGTTGGGAGTCATGTGACACACCATTCCCGCCGCATAGCTGAGTACTTTTTGTGCATGTGCAAAAACCGACGCGGCTTTCACTTGCCCCAAAACACATCACATTTACTAAGCTGCTTTTTTTTGTATGCAAGCTATAGCAATTTCTATACCGATGGAAGTAACTGCATGAAGTGTGCTAACGTCTGCAAAGACTGCTGGTAAATGGTGAAGCGATGGCTTTTTTTACATTTGAATCCTCTTGAGCATTTAGTGGAGAAGTCTTGCGATGTGTACAGAAATGAAGTTTGGAGATGAAGTGGTTATATTGCCTTTGGCTGATCAGGATATGAGCACAGTCTGAAACTATGTCATCTCTCTGTCTGTGCCAATCTACAGCCCCCATCCTGAGGAGGAAGAAACTCATGGTAATTAAACACATCCAGCTAGTCATTGCCCTGAGAGGGCTCAGGAACCAGGAAAGAAGGGGAGAAGGGCTGGCACCGACCCATGATGAGCCGGGTGTGCTATCACTGGCTGCCAGCCACGGCTGCTGGGAGGGATTTTCTACATTGACACTGCAGCCTCCGCTTCGTCTTAAGCACTCTTTGCTATTCACTAACGACGTCTACGCAAGCGGCGTCAGAGGCGAAGTTGAACAGTCCCTGCGCAAAAGGCGTATCTTGGCCCCCGAATAAAAAAAAAGGAAAGACACCCCCCTCTTGTCTCCAAGCCGGTCTCCAGGAACATCTTATAAACAACATGGCGACTAAGAAGACTGTAGGTGCAGCGTAGCACGGCGGAGAAGGTCAATGCCAGAGGGAGAAGGCGCTGACTCCGTCCTGACTTCTTCACAATGGGGGGGCTGCCGGTCACCTGCTGCTGCTAGCCCCGATGACATGCGGCCCGGAGGACTGGCCAGGGGCTCTCCTTGCTGGAGGAACGTCCACTCTGAGAGGCTGCTGTGAGGTCCAGGGTCAGCCTCCTCCTTGTCTCCGATTAGGATGTCTCTGCAGAGCTCCCCGGGCGCCGGACCTGACAACATCTCTGCAGAGAGCCACATGGAAGAGGAGCAACCCCGAGACAAACTGCCCCCTATCCTGTGTGCAGCCAGCGCATCCTCTGGGGTAATTACACATCATCCTCATCCTCGGCTTCTACTCATCCTCTGCCTTTTACACTTTGCGCTGCAGATCGTGTCATCACTTCTACAGGATGTATAGGGGGATATCAGATGAACCTAGATCCCAAACCGCACTCAGGTTTGTCTAGACCAGCCTTTACCCCCAGAGGAACCCCGAAAATAATTTTCAAGTCTCAGGGGACCCGTTCTAGAAGAATTCATCAGGGGCCAGTGGGGAGGATGTCCCTTCATTGGTGGTCACTGGGAAGGATGCCCCTTACAATGGTTATCAGGGGGAAGGATGCCCCTTACAATGGTGCTCAGTGGGAAGGATGCCCCTTACAATGGTGGTCAGTGGGAAGGATGCCCCTTACATTGGTGGCCAGTGGGAAGGATGCCCCTTACAATGGTGATCAGGGGGAAGGACGTCCCTTACAATGGTGGTCAGTGGGAAGGATGCCCCTTACATTGGTGGCCAGTGGGAAGGATGCCCCTTACAATGGTGGTCAGTGGGAAGGATGCCCCTTACAATGAAGGTCAGTAGGAAGGATGCCCCTTACAATGGTGGTCATTCGGAGGAATGCCCCTTACAAAGGAGGTCAGTGGGAAGGATGCCCCTTACAAAAGGTATTCAGTGGGAGGGATGCCCCTTACATTAGGTCCCTTACATTGGTGGTCAGTGGGAAGTAGGTCCCTTACAATGGTGGTCAGTGGAAGACTGTCCCTTATTTTAGTGGTCATTGGGAAGTATGTCACGTATGTTAGTGGTCATTGGGAAGTATGTGACATATGTTAGTGGTCATTGGGAAGAATGCCTCTTACAATGGTGGTCAATGAGAGGGATGCTCCTTACGTTAGTGGTCAGTGGTAAGAATGTCCCCTTATAGAGGTGATCACAATGACCCCCCTTCACACAGCTAAATAGACCATTGGTATCATTCCCCTGTTTCTGCAAAGCAGCTTTGGACCCGAAACTATGCAGGCATCATCAGATGTAGATCAATCAGACACAGCTCAAGGAACCCATAGCAATCTCTGGGGGAACCCTGGTTGAAAATAGATGGTCTAGTGTGTTCCTGTGATTAACAGTAACGTTTACAGAAAGTCAGACAGTTGTCAGAACATTCTCTTGCACTTAACATGAGAGGACAATCAATCAATCTATCTATCTTATATAACGTCCCATCTTTTGACTCTGATTTTTGGTTGTTCCCTTGCATCCTTCTTTTCAGCCTTTATCCCTTGCTACCAGATAAACTTTCTACATAAGAGCATTCAATTCTATTGAGCTGCGCTGTATGTTATATATGTTATAATGCAGGATGTGGGTGATTTCTATTGTTGCTAGTATTAAAAAACTCCAGGCAATCGAAAAATTAACTGTTACCAGTGGGGCTACCCCTGCACTGTATGGGATAACTGCACGATTTGGTCTACAATAAAGAAGACATACTCACCTGACCCTCGGTCCCACTTGGCTGCTAGACTGTTTCTTGCAGCCTCTTCTCCCCTGGGCTCCTGCAGCCTAAGGACCCGTGATGTCCTCACATCTAATGCAGTTGTATTAGACATGAGGACGCTGAGGAACATTCCACAGTGGGAGAGGAGAGGGAAAGAGGTGAGCGGTCACTGCTACAGGGCCAAAGATGAGGTGAGTATATCTTCTTAATTTTAGCCCCTAGACCAAACTGGGCAGTTAACTCTTGCAGTGCAGGGAAGTTCTTCTTTAAGGCATCAACACATTTCTTTTGTGTGTAGATTGGGGATCAAGGATAATGGTTTTATTTGTTTGCATAAAATATTTCTTATTAAAATGTAATGGGCAGACTCTTTTTAGAGTTGTACACTTGGATGTGTGAGTTTGATCTTTTCCCTTTCTCCAGTTGGTGCACAGCTCCTCAATTTATGTAACCATCCATACAACCATACCCATGTTTGTGCACAGGATGGCATTTGTTTTGCCACACTTATCTGTGTTTCATTAGTACAATTGGAGCAACATGCTCCAATTGATGTTTGTATTAATTAACATAAATACATGTAAAACCAAAACGTTGCAGTCCTTGTAAAATATGAAGAGGTTTGTGTTAGATTTACAGGCAGATTTACCAAAAACAATATCATATTTTCCCCGTTACTTGTCCCAATCTCAGTTTCTTTCCTGAGGCTCAGAACCTTTTTACCAAACTGTACTGCAAAGTGTTTATAGAATACACTGGATTCTTTTAAAGCACAGCTATACTAAGGGAGATGTGGGGACAGCTGTTGCTGACCTAGTAAAGCTAGTTGTCTGGCTACATGTTTTATTGGTCACGAATACAGGACAAGCATGCAGCTAGTGAAGTCAAAGGAACGTCAGATCCCTGGATCTGCGCACTTGAAGCCTTTGCATCTGAATAACAGTCAAGTCTTTAGCAGCAGTCATAGTATTTTGTCAGTAGAGGTGTCCTCTACGTGCCATATGATGGATTGCTTTTAATTGTTTATATATTTAAAAAAACAGAAGAGATTTGAAGGCTACAATGGCACAGTGATTAGGGATCATGTTGGGTATACTAACAACTCCAATAATCATATTAAATATACGGTGTGTTTAATTACCCTTTTGTAATATTGGTTTTGCTCATTAAGGTGTTGCAAAGGGCAATAGGTAGTAACCGAAAGCAACTAAACACAAAGCATCGGTGATCTAAGTACAGAAATGTGATTGGTTGTGCTGGATCTTTTTAAAAATGAAAATTGCCGCTTGCACAGTTTAAGGGCAGGTTCACACCATTTCCCAATCCAGATCTAGAACGCAGTGCATTGCGTTTTGCCGCGATTTTGCCGCTTTATGGATCTTTTTTTTAAACTTTAAAATGGGCTTTCAGGTGCGTTCCAGTGTGTTTGTATGCGTTTTGATGCGTTTCCATGCGTTCCAGTGCATTCCAGACCAGACAAAATGAGACATGAAGTATTTTGCTGGTCTGGTCCGGAACGGACTGTGCTGGTGTGGAGTCCAGAAACAGCATAAGAATACGTTCAAATTAATTTTGAGTCCGGAAACAATCTGGTTTGGTCTGGAGATGATCTGGATGAGGTGTGAATGGGCCCTGAGGGGTGAATCATACTTTTTGATTGCGGTGCAAACATCAATGCACATACACGTGTTAGCACATTGCGGGGCAGTTCTGACACATGCATTACTGTGCATAGAGGTTCACTGCATTGCAAAAAATGCTGCTTTACCCATTCAGAATGCCTTATCGCAAAGCACGTTAACGTGAACACAACGCACTTTTGTTATTGTAACGTGCAAGAACAGCAAAGTGTGAATCGGTCCTTAATGAATAAGCCTGTTTGCAATGTAATTGTTTATTATAGGTGCCAAAGCCCTCAAAGCTGTGGGCAATATGGCTGTACATTTTCTACAGCATTTCTAGAAATGTCTCTGTATTTCCAGAATGAATGCAGACAACAGATACAAGTCATGTTGAGCAGATGGTCCTTCATTAGATATATCACTTGATTAAAAAAAAAAAAAAAAAAAGAAGCAAAACCAGAATATATAAACAGGTAATACAAATAAGACCACTGAGCAGGGAAAACAACAAAACGGGTGGATAGCATAAATCTAAGCTTTACTGCTGTTCTGTGCTATTTATAAATCACCTTTTGTGCATCCTTCCACGTCTCCATTGGCTGGAGCTGTAGATTAGATGCTCTTTAGCATCCACGGGAAGCAGTGAGAGCTTTTATTGTAACCAGCTAAATAGGTTAATCAAGAATGTGTGGTAACAATACCTGTAGCCGGGTGCTTGAGAAGTAAAACTGTTTTATGCTTTTAGCATTTTTATTGTGATCTTGGTACATCTTCGCAAGCTGCGCTGTTAGTTCAAGATGGATATTTGGCGATATTGGTACCCACTGAAATTATTGTGGCAATGAGAAATGTCATTGCAACAGATTCATTCTAAATGAGGGTGCTGCCCCTTGTTTGTAGAAAGAAACACACACGCTTATCCACTTAGACAAGCAACAAAGCGCAGTATTCTCTAACAACCAGAAAATATATTTAGTGATCTACTATGGTGTTTTAGTGCCTGTCTTTAACACATATTTTCAATACAAACTAGTAGTCCCATCACTGGAGCAATTTTTTAAACTTTATTTTATTGTTTATCCGATTAACCGATTAATCGAACCTAATAATCGGCTAACTAATCGATTTTGAAAATAATCGTTAGCTGCAGCTCTAATTTTATGTTCTCTGTATTTTTCTGCAGCTTTGCATGTTTTTGCTGCATTTGTAAACATGTTTTACAGCATTAAAATGCAGTACAATGGATTCTAACACATTAAAGTGGACTTTGTGCTAAAAAAAAATACCGTAATTAAAAACTGATCACGCATTACTGAAATTCAAGCTGTGGGTGGCCCAGTTGGCAGCACCGTGTTCGACAAAAGTAGATTTTCCCAATTCATCTTCCAGGACAACACAGGAGAGAGGGGATCCGCCCACATAAAACAGGGAACACATCATCCACAACGAAAATAAAGAGGGCCTTCACTCCCAACCACCTCAGTTATTGTGTTTCCTCTGGCCTAACAGAAACATCAAAAACATTTGTAATTTGTCTATAGGCCTTTTGCCAGTTGCAATGGCCTCTCAGTGCATGCTCCCCCATCATTTCAGGAACAGTGGACCTGGAGGGGTTGCATGCCTGGGCTTGCCTTGGCTAGGATTTACTTTCTTTGATTATCCTAATTGTTGGACGCTCCCTCTCCATCACCTCTTTTTTTCCCCCAAGGTTCCTTCTCCGCTTGAGGAGAAACCACTATTCCAGTGGGCGCAGAGGCTCTAGTTGAGCCCCTCTTTACTCACATTTGGTGAGGCCCTTCTCTGTGCTGCCTCTGATGGGGTGGGGTAAGAGGGGAGCCATCTGTGGCCACCCATGCTCCATATGTATGTTGCTGAGTTGTGGATGGACCATGCCCAGTGCCATACTCGGGCTTTTGGTGAAAGGGATGCTCAAAATTGGAAAAGGTCCATGCTCCTTTTTCTCTGGGTGGCCATGTCCTCCTCAAAGGGAAGGTGTGTTTAGGAAGCAAATGTAATTTGGGTTTGGAGGTGGGGGCAGTGACCACATAGATGATTAATGGCAGAGAGTTTCGATGTGAAATGTTTCAGTCTGGGAAAAAGTACACTTCTAAAGCTTTTACGACGTAGTAGAATGTGCAGTAACTTGCAAGGCTAAAATAGGGATTTTTTTGTTTATTGAGCTAGGTTCTCACGGCGGGCAAAGCTTTTGCTTTGCTTTGGTTTAAAACGGATGTGTTTCAGTAGGGCCGCGTTCCAATGACAAAGGCAGCATAAATTAGCAACACCCGTTTTCCTGAGCCCTTCCAGTTACGGTGGAGGAATAAGGACTTGTCTAAAGTTTCAATAGTACTTCAGGTTTAACACTTGTGAATTTCAAAGTATGTGCCAATGGCTGACCTGTATGTAAAAAAAACTGACTTTTTTTTATTTTTGCAGGTCTGCCATGTGTAGTAGGAAAATTACAACATGTTGCCATAGGGAGCAGTAATGGAATGTTGCAGCAGTCACGGCTTGATTAATGGTGTTAGCTCATCACCCTAGCATAAAATGTACAATCCTAAGGATGGAAAAACAAACTATTCAATGTAAAAGTTATTGGCTAGCATAACACATAGAAATTGTTACCAACGTCTCTCGTTTCTGTAGCAACATTCTGTAACCAAAAAAAAAAAACATAGTAAAAAAAATAGCCATGTAAATGGCGCATTCATTAAAAAAATTGCACACGTTGGTGTACATTGACCTTTTAATGTAAGTTGAAGTGTACGTTCATGTGTCTTCATACATTTTGCCGCAAACATGTGCCTCAAGAATCATAAGAATGCTATACAGGGCACAGGTTTTTTTTAATGTAAATGTGTCCGTGGGAAATGGTGTAAAATGTCTGTAATCTAAAAAAACTGTCAAAGTGCATGAAGCTAAAAATTTGATATCATTAAGATTTTTGACTTTTCTCCACTGAAAGTAGTTGATACGATCTCTAAACTAAAGTTTTAGCAAAAAATTGTCTTTATATACCGTAGTTATACTTATCTTGCAAATCAGATTCTGCTGAATCATTTGAATCATTACAAATAAACTACAGCAAGAATTAGTGGCAAAATGACACCAAGCATCTTTAATAGGCAAAAAGTTTCAATCAGTGCCTTCCAAACAAAAGAGGAAATTAGCAATAGACTTTTTATATTTAGACCTGTAAAGCAGAACGCTAGGTAAAAATGGTATTAACCCTTTCAGTGGGGCTACCCCTGCACTGCAAGTGTTAAGTGCTCATTTTTGTTGAATTTCAAAAATAAAAAGGTTATACTCACCCAATCCTGCGAGCCAGCTTGCGCCAAGACCCCATTTACACTGAGCTACAACAAAATAAGCACTTTTTCCTCACTGATTTGATCTGAGCGACTTTGAGCTACATTGAGCTACAGTGCACATTTTGTCACGCTACGTAGCGCTTCTTTTGGCAGTCTAACAAAGTCCATTGGGGCGAAATCCGCCCAAAAATAGTTCATGTTCGAGTGACAAGCTTCAGCTACAGGCGACATTGAGCTGCAAGATGTGAACATCTCCATTGAAATGCATTGGAAGAGCTACTTTGAGCTTCATATTTGAGCGATTGAGCGGAAATCATGCTAAAAATTGCTCAGTGTGAATGGGGACTTAGGCTGGTCCTTGGAGCTTTTCTCCCCCTGCACTGCAGTGGTGTAAGGCCCCTGAGTCATCTCGTTCTATACACAGTGTATAGGACGTGGGGACACTGAGAGACATACCATCGCTGCAGCAAAGGAGAAGACAGGCAGGAGGGAGCGCTGTGACAGCCAGCCTTCTCAGAGGATTGGGTGAGTATAACTGTTATTTTTGACACTAGGCAAAAAACAAGCACTTAACCCTTGCAGCATGGAGGTAGTCCCACTGCACGAGTTAAGATAATTTTTACACATAGTTGTTGTTTAAATTTCAGTGCTACAGAAACAGGATTTGTGTACTCATCTTGAAATCTGTTTCTTGGAGTTCATTAGGGGCCCATTTACATTATAGAGTTGTGCTAAGCACAGGTTACCATACACTACTTGCATGCACTACTTTTTTCAATGCAGCACATGGATGTTGGGAGGTACGTTGGGGTGCCAGCCCCAACAATGAATGGCAATGCTAGGTGCATTGTGTAGTAGTGTGCATGGTAACGTGTTTAGTGCAATGCTATAGTGTGAACAGGCCCAATGGGACACAGGATTCAGGTATTCTGATATAATTTGGTTATAATGTCACCAACAGGAGGAATCAGACACTTTCAAACAAAAAGCTGTCGGTCAGCCAGTAATCATCCCTCCAACTCCAAGCCTGCTTCATTTTTGTAGTAAAGCAGTAATAGGAGTAAATTGCAAAACACAGAGAGGCAAGATCCATGCCCCTTAATGAACTCCCAAAAACTTTTACGGTAAGTACAAAAATCCTGTTTTCTTTCTCCTTCAGGAAGGGATAGAGGATTCAGGATGAGACAGTACAAAAGCAGTAAAATGTAGAAAACATGTGAGCACAAGACCAGGTGGCAGCCTGATTCCGTATGACCCAAGAAGCACTTACAGAGCTAGTAGAAGGTGCTTTGCCTGGAAAAGATGGAACCGTATCCCTAAAACCATGAGCTTGTATGATGATCTGTAAGAACCACCAAAAGATGCTGGAATGAGAAGCTGGTTCCCATTCATGGAAGCCATAAGAAACAACAAAAAAGCACATTCCAAACTTCAAGACAGTGAAGAAGCCAGACAGTGGGATGGAGAACAATATCTAGGTTGGGGTGAAAGGCTCATACCAGACCTTAAGAAGGAAGGAGGCTTCAATACCACCTTAACTTTGTGTAGAACCAAATCGTTTTTTTTTACAGGATAAAGACACACACCTTGCAGAGGTGATAAGCAGTGAGAAACACAACCATGCGAGTGGGAAGGGAATATCCCTTATAGATTCAAAGGGTGTTTTTTTTGCAAAATCGAGAACCAGATTCAAGTCCCACAGAGTCGCAGGTGGTTACAGAGGTGAAGGTACATGATAACCTCCCTGTACTGTACAAAAGGCCCAGATAGTCCCTCGGTGGTACTTAAAGTGACACTAAACTCAGGAGTTACATCTTAAAAATGCATTCAAGTACCGCAACAAGAAAAGTATCTTATTAGTGTATCACTCAGCTGTAGATCTTGAAATCATCTCTGAATTGGTGCTGACACTGTCCTTCCTTCTGGAGGGTGACTACGTTTGTTCCTCATGGTCCCTGTGTGTGTTGTAAAGTTGCCAGCGCTCCAAGCTCCCTCCCGTGATGGACTACAATCGCATGTTTAGTTTAATCGTTTGTAAATTTGTACAAATTGCTGCGGACGCAAAGTGGTCATTATGGAATTCAGGAGTCAGTCGGTTGACTCCAGGAGGCAGGATATGTTTTAGGAGTCAGCCCGATTGACAGCTTGAGAAACACCAAAAAAATTAGGCACCAGCTGTCATTTTTTAAGGCGCATTAGTGACCTGGCTGCTTGGATTTGTCCAGTCCGGTAGTAAAGTAAACTGAGAGGACATTTACTTTTCCTTTGGTTGCTGGATAGCATTAGCAGTTTAATGGATTGACTTGTCTCTGGCACTCTACTTCGACTACATTTTCATAAATCCGCCTCACTGGAGTAGTAGTATAAAAGGATATACTCATTTATATATGATCATCAGTTTAGTTATTTTAACATATGATAAAAGGATTATGTTCTTTCTGCTATTCTTACATGCTCTTGTCTTCATCTGACTTGTTCATGTAAGTGCCTTTGTGTTATTCTCAGTGTGCTTGAGCACACCACAGGCAGTGCAACATGCCATAGTGTTCCCTACAATAAATAGCATGATGAAAACTAAACTGGCATAAAATGCCTGCTTGGTAATTGTTCAGTTGGGATGTTCAGAAAAGAGCCGTCTTTACAAAAAAAAAAGCTGATTTCTCACAGCAGGTATCAAAGCCTAATGAAAGTTGCGTATTTATTTATTTTTGCCTCTTGTTGAGATGCAGAGGCTTTGGGCAATCTGTTCATAAGTCTGTTTCTAAAAACGGCCAATGTATTTGTATATCTGAGTATTTAATATTGTTTTGTAGCAGGATAACAGTCTGCCTCAGGGCTTACCCCAGGAACCAAGTACCATCCTTTGCTAAAAAAATAAGTGCTTGTGCCTAGTATTTTTTTTATCTTTTCCTGTCACTGCTTATAAAAAACAATATCCCTTGACCACGTTTTTGGACTTGTTGGCTATCGCACTGAACAGACTGGCTCATAATTCATACATTAATTTGCCCATCACTGGTCTGCCTCACGGGAGCTGGTCACAGAAGAAATATAGGCTCTGCCATTGCCATCGTGTTATAAGGGCTAGTTCACACCATCTTCAGTGCGTTCCGGCCCGATTCGCACTGGATCGCATTGCACCCGGCTTACTTTGTTGTGGTGCGGGAGGGGGCGTGGCGGTCCCTTGAACTCAATGGTACCATAGCCACGCCCTCCGGCTGCAATGCATTCAGCCGCATGGGAACGCAAAGCACATAACGGCCCTACTACCCCTGAGCACCAATGTAAATGTAATAAAGGCCAATCATTTATGGAGTTGGGAAATTATTACTGACCTCCAATGAAACAGGGGAATTAATACATGCCTATTTGGTAGCATCTGCAGTGGGCATTTAGAAGTTCTCTGTGAAATCCAAGCCTACAACACTTTAAAAAAAGTAAACTGGCCCATGCTGTCTTAGGGGGAGGATGATGCCACAAGCTTCATGCCTCAGTCAATTGTCCCCTCTCATGCTGGTGCTGGATTAAACTGCAACTGTAGCCAAGGGATCACAAATGTGCCTAGCCTCTGCTGTGTGTGGCCCTGAAACTGCTTTGTCATGCAGGACCTTCTTGTGGAGCAGATCACTTCCTACTACATTCATGCTCAGTCCAACTCAGCTTTTAGGCCTGACATTTTTGGTTTATATCCAAATGTATTGCCAACTTGTATGTTATGCTGTGTTGACACCCTTATGTCCCAACACCACCCGCATCTGGTCTTCCATACTTACAACACCACTTCTTGCTTGGCACCCTAACCCATCTACCTTGGTTCTAAAGCTGGCCTTACTAAAAACACCACTTGTACCTTACCCTCCTCTGGTCACCTTTACCCACAACATCACTTGTACCTTACCCTCCTCTGACCCCCCCCCTTCCTTACCCACAACACCACTTGTACCTTACCCTCCCCTGGCCACCTTTACCCACAACACCAATATCTAAATTTGTCTATATTCAATATATAAAACACCCGTTGCTGTTGGGCACATATTTTCACAATGTTGTGATTTACAGAAGCAAAGGCCTTTTAGCACCGGCTGACAATGACAACATTTTGACAAAAACAGATGAACGAGCTCAAGAACATTTTGAATTGTTGGTAAATAGATCATATAAAAACAGCCAACACATTTCAGGGGCAAAACCACAGCTTCATGAGAGCTCAACAGGATAAACTTGGATGGATGATTTATGTGGAACCGATATTAAACTCTTCCCAAAGTGAAACAGTTGCTAAGCAGCAATTGGTCTTTTAAAAAAAAAAATGAACATTTTTATTTTTTATTATTGTTTTGCCGAGCTGAAATAAAAATGTTTAAAAAAAACCAAACACATTACACACTAAGGTACAATCTGGCCAGGCAAGCACTGCCTGCTGCAATAAGCTTATTCAGATGAAGTTATTTCCCATGGTCAGGCTTTCTTTGTTTTGACATCCATTGATCTTATAATATAAAAACTCTTTGATGTTGTACTTCTTTTATCCTTTATTCATTGCTAACAACATGTGTTCATTAGCATTCTGTGGCTTTCCAGAAATAAACCCTTCGGAATATTTATTTTAATATCTTTTATGCAATTACACATTACCAAATATTTTTTTAATTTTAGATTTGTAACCTTCAGTACAGTTATTATTTTTTAGTTTGCGCAGCGATTTACAACATATGGAGAGACAGTACAATACCTTACAAAAGGATTAGAAGGACCCTGCTCATGAGAGCTTACAATCTACAAAGAGGGGCAAATGATACAGGAGGTAATTGTTAAGGATAAGACGTTTGAAGGAGTAGATGGAAAGTTTTGAGGAGGACGTGGAATAGGCTTCCCTGAAGAGGTGAGTTTTCAGGGATCGCCTAAAGGCAGACAGAGTAGGAGATAGCTGGATAGGTTGTGGTAGGGAGTTCCAGAAGATGAGAGAGGCTCTTGAGAAGTCCTAGAAGTGAGCATGGGAAGAGTTGATGAGGGAGCTAGACAGAAGGGAGGTCCTAGGAGGAGTGGAAAAGACGGTTTGGGTGATATCTTGAGATGAGGTTGAAGATGTAGCCCGGGGACAGAGTTGTGGATGGCTTTGTATGTTGTTGTTAATATTTTAGGAGGGATTGACACAGAGGGGTGGTGGCCACGGAGCGGTTGGTGGGGTGGATGAATCTGGTAGCAACATTCATAATAGGCTGAAGGTGGGATAGCCTGTTAAGATCTAGGCCAGACGAGGCAGGTCGGAAACTGCGTTTGCTCACCTTTCCTTCCTGGTTGCTGATTAGTAACAATCATTCAGAGTGGGCATTTTCAGGTCAGGTGTTTAGTAGAACACATAAACAGGATTACAGCTTTGGTTAACTTTGGACTTTCCATCTCTTCCACAGTTAATTGGGCACGAAAATGGTACGCAGTTTCTAATAATGTATCTAATAAAAATGTAAAACTATATACATATATTTATTGATTAAAATATTTTATATATATAAAAATATATGTTTATTGAAGATGTTGTATATGCATTAGGTTTAGATATTTTGTAAGATTTAGTAAGATGGATTTTTTTTAAAGTAACGTGGTATGGGCATGATTAATAAGGTTTGGGCAATTTTTAAGCTGTAATAAGCAAGCAGTTGTTTAGCCAACACAATGCCTCTAATACAGTCAGTGGACTAAACATATCAGGCATGCTAGAGCTGGTGTTTTGAAAAAGCAGGAAATCAATTGACACCAAGGTGAGAATGAAAGGATGGACAACGTTTCACGTCAGCATGTGTCCTCAGTATATTGACTTTGCTATAGCTAGATGTGAGTGTGCATTTGCCACTTGCACGTATATACTAATTATGTATCAAGTTCCTGTCGGCTTTACTGGAGGAAAGGTGGAAAGTCCCCGGAGAATTGAAGCTATAATCCAGTTTGTATCTACTGCCATGGACCTTGAGGGTTACCAAAATCTGGGAGGAGGAAGAACAGCACGGGGCGATCGCTGTTGCTACAGTCGAGCATCTGAAGAATTGATGAACAGGAGGATGTAAAAGAAGCATTTATAGACCTTCAGAAATGCAAATCTGATGTTTCTATTGAGGGCTGAATTTGATGGGTATTAGTGTGTACTTGAAAGTGTGACTGTTCAATTGGGTGTTTTGACTCAACTTTGTCTTTTTTGATCTGCATGCTTGTTCCAGGTCAGTGTATTCAAGTGTAGCAGCCAGATAGCCTTTCTTAGGTATTTGCAGATGTTCTTAGAGGATGACTAAATCCAAAAAAGCATGTAATATATTGCAGCTTACAAGTCTTCAGAGGTGGTGACTGCATTAGTTTTATTTTTTTCCAGGCTAACAACATTATCAGCAAATACAGAAACTACCTGTTGATCTCCCCAGAAATGGTGTCCTTTATCTCCATTAGATCAGTAGAAACTACTGATACAACGGTGATGAACAAAGGCAGTCATAGTATTAGTTCAGCCTGAGTGGCAAAAATGACTTTCCCCAAAGATACAGTAGAGGAGAGAAAAAACATCTGGCTACTCTGTGCTACATCAATGGGAATGACTTCTTATCCGGTACTTCCAGTCATTGCAGGTGCCTGTTTTTTATTGATCTTTCAGGTTTGCAAATGTTTCTGTTTCGATTCATTGCTTTAAAGTGTATTTCCTCTGTATGTTTATGTGTTCCTATTCTCACAGCATACATAAACATATATATTTTTAAAATATTTCTTACCTTTTTGTAGAGCTGCAGCTAACGATTATTTTCAAAATCGATTAGTTAGCCGATTATTAAGCTCGATTAATCGGTTAATCGGATAAACAATAAAAAAAAAATGTAAAAATGGCTCCAGTGATGGGACTACTAGTTTGTATTGAGATTGTAGTCCATCACAGGAGCAAGCTTGGTGCGGTGGAAAAAAATAGTGTGGTGTGCAATATAGTGAAAAGGAAAGTGTAAAATTATACAGCAATGAATGCAGAATTGCACCGGCTATAGAGGACTACAAATCCCAGCAATAGTACATTATAGCTGGCGGCATTCTGCATTGCGCTGTATAATGTACTATTGCTGGGATTTGTAGTCCTCTATACAGTGCAGTGCAGAATATCACCAGCTATATAGGAATACAACAAATCCCAGCAATACATTATACATACAGTGTATAATGTATTGCTGGATGTGTATTCCTATGTATAATATACAGCACAATGTACCATAAGCTATAGAGGAATACAAATCCAAGCAATACATTATAGAGCACCATGTGGGGGGGAAAGTGCAGGCTTACCTGAGCAGTCTTCCAGCAACTTGCTTCTGAGATCGGACCTGTCTATCAGCGGCTGTCATCCCCCCACACCTGCTCCTCCTTACTACATCTCCCCGCGTCCCTGTGCCAATCGTGGATGTGGGCGGGCGGTGAGTGTGAGGCGGGGAGGAGGTGCGGCGTGGATGCGGGCGGGCGGGTCTGGCAGCGGCGAGAGTGAGGTGGGGAAGAGGTGCGGTGCGCAGCGTGTGTGGAGCCGTGAACAGGGCCAACTGATCATAAGCCGACTTTTAGTAACAGCAAAATCTGTCCCAATAAAAAGACTAGGAATAGACTGCGCTCCCACTCATTAACATACAATGTTCTAGATCTTAACCGTTTATTAGGAGTGTTCAAATCTAGTTTACAACTTACGATGAGATTTGCCATCACAGTACATATAGGGTTAAATATGTTAAAGTGACATTAAACCCTCAGATCTTTTAACATAAACCAGATTTAGATACAGATTTAAAAGGAAGAACAGCAAAGAGAAGGGAAACAACCATGGATTACAGTAAGGCACACATTACAGTATTGTTTTATGTTAAAAAATCTGAGGGTTTAATGTCACTTTAACATCAATCTCCTCACCCCCTTGCATTCTAGGGGGAATTCGGTTCAGAGAACAACTTTTCTTTCAGAATTGAGCATGTTTTTTTGCAAGCAGCAATTTATTGTTTAAGTTCTGCTATGTGATGAATAAACATGTAACAAATAGTGGAAATACACTTTAAAAGAGAACTATGGGCCAAACATTTTTGGCCATAGTTCTCCTAAGGATCACAGGAGGACATATACTATGCGCCCCTGTGACCCAAAACTCAGCGTATAGCCGACACAGTGCAAAGCTGTGTTGCAGTCGGGATGGATCCTAACCATATTGTCGTGATCCACCCTGCCACCTGATTGACAGCTGGCTCTGCCCTCTAGAGGCAGAGCCAGCTGTACCCTTCCCCATCCCTCCAGTCAGCATCAGAGAGGGGAGGGGATAATGCCTGCGGGGAGTGGTGACTGGCAGTCACCGCTCTCTGCAGGGAAAAGATCGGGAAATGAGTGATCTGTGGTATGTGATTGCTCATTTCCCAATCTGTAGAGCTGACGTGTGACAGCTTAAGTGTCGCACATCGGCTCTAATTATGGGGATGTGTGTTTTTCACTCTCCCCATAATACTCCTTTAAGGTCTTGCTCACAAGGGCTTCAGCTGGTATAAGAGCACTGTGTCCAACAATCTTTGGGAAAGCTGCTGGCAAGCTACAAACAACCTTGTTGAAGCCTTATTTAGCTCTATTATAGTGAGGTTAAACACAGATCATCACGGGAGTGCTGACTGACTTAAAAATAACGATGCACCGATACTTTTCAGATACCAGTGCCGATACTTTTCGAGTACCAATGCCGATACTTGGCATTTTCCTGAGAATTACCAGGGTTGCAGAGGTTGCAGCTGGGAACTGGCTCTGGTGCTCCACCACTGTCCTGAAATCATTAGTCTGTATTGTTTTAGAAAAACGGTCACATGACACTAAACAAAAATGTAGCACTACTTGTACGTACTTGGGCAAGTATCAGTACTTGTACTCGCAAAAATGGTATTGGTGCATCCCTTTATTTATATTTATAAAAACAAAATCATACATTAAAACAGTAATGTACAAATCCCTGGAGCTCCGTGTGCTCCTTAGAAATGACAGCTGCCTCCTAACTTTTGAATTTTTCTCTAGTCTAGTCTTGGAGCTCGAAAAGTATCTGTACTTGTACTTGTACCGAGTACGGTACTTGGTAGCGGTGCATCCCTACTTAAATCTAACTTTCAACATCCTGTCCCACACTATTGCCTAAGATCAGTGTTGTAGGGTGTGGGGCCAATGGTGGCACCAAATAAATCTGAAGCAGAAATGTCACATAAAACTAGCTGCTAGCAGGTTTTGGAACAAGCTTGTTAAATCGCTTACTAAAGTGGATTTAAAGTGACAGTCAGCACTCCCATTAGGATCTGTGCTTAACATCCCCAAACTAGAACTAAAAATGTATTTAAAAGGCTTCAACAAAGCTGCTCAAAGCTTACCGAACGCTTAGTAAAAGCGTGCTGTACACACCACTGTTATACAAGATGAAGCACGTGTAAACCAAGTCTAAGGATCATAAGCATTAATACATTATTTTTGTACATGTTAAACATACTGAACTTTTTAATCTCAGTCTGTTTTACTAATATAAATTACATTAGCAATAATTCAGCGGCAACACCCATAATTACAGCATAGAACTTTCCAAAATACATCTTTGTACTCACCACCAGTATTATGTCAACAGTGACATATTCACAGATTGCGTGTAGGAAGACTGTTTATGTAGGAATTGCAGTTTTCTTACAGTGTAAGGATACTCTGTGTTCCTACATGTTCTGGCGATAGTACAAATCACATGAGGAGAATTCGCTGTAAAACTACATTTTGCTGTAATTGTTTTCTTTAATTACAGGGGATGGAGAGAGGCGCTAAGGGCCAGTTCTCGACCTTCAGCAGTTTCATTTCAACTATCAACCAAAAGAAAGAGGCCGCTGGGAACAGATGCTCATCTACGCAGCTTGTAATACCTAACAGCAAAAACGGTAAATAAAAGTATTGTGTGCACAGCTGCTCCAGAGGAAAGCAGCAAACAACACGGTGTGCAGAACTCTGATGGATAAATGAAGCTTTGGCAGAGTCAATACAGAGACTTGCAATTTGGTCATGTTACTTTTATTTTTTTTGCACAAGTCGTAGTAGCAATAGAGTTCTAGAGCCAGTTGGTCCAATAAAGAATCATGCAGCTATGAAGAGCTATTGAGCAAGTGATTTGACTACAATAATTAAGAGGTGCCAGCACTATTGTGGTCTTTTGCTTTAGTTTGTCCAGCCCTGGTTTAAATGTAATTCCCTAGCTGCTTCTAACCTTTCAGCATGGAAGCACAGAGGGCTGGCTCACTCCCCTGCATGATTCTACGCCAGTAACATCACCCATTATAACAAGCCCGGAACATCACCCATAGCAGTCAAATACAGTGGCGTTTATACTGGATATGTTTATTAAGTAAGGCAGTGTAGTATGGAAAAATGTGCAAAGTAACTTCACCAATAAAACCCAATGAGCTTTCAGTGGCATGGTTGAAATTGGTTAAACTTTATGGGTTTATTGAACTTTGCATGGCATCATTGCTCTTGGCATTGCCATACTGCACAAATCTATCAGAGTACCACTGTATATCAAACTATGATGCAGGACAAAAGGGGCAAGCGTTTTTCTTATAAATCTCCATTTACACTTATATCTGAACAGACAACATAACAAACTGTGATACACTATATGGCCCCATTCACACTGAGTGTTTTATCGTGCGATATCGTGCATATTTACATTGCGATATTGCTCTCCAATGCATGCCAATGTGGCTCCGTTCGTCGCTGCTGCGCGTCGCTACCACAGGACCCTTTTTGGAGCAGATTTCGACATGATTCTACTTTGCTCAATGCAACCATTTGCGCGATATCGCGCAGCAAACCGCGCGATATCCCGCGGCAAACCGCGCGATATCCCGCAAAATGACAAACGCGCGATTTGCGATACGCTCAGTGTGAATGGGGCCTAAGTGTGCTAAAGCTGGGTGTTTCTTCTTCAGTAATTTGTTAAACCAATTCTTTACTATCCAAAAAAAAGTAAAGAAGGCGCTGAAAACTTACAGCACGTCTCTTGCCGACAGTGAATTTCAACTTCGCTCTCTGTCAGAGCTAAAGCCTTTGTCAAAATCTGTAGCATCCATTAAGGACCCATTTACACCAGGGAAGTCCACTGCCATGCTATTAATGCACATTATGTTACATGTTGCACTAAAACAGGCTATTCATCTACATAACACAGCACAGCACGTTACAGCGTGCTGCAATGCAAGTGTGTTTGGAAGGTGCTTTGCAGTGACATTCACAGTGCATGGCACCGCAAAGCCCATTCACACCTCCGCGCTGCTTTAACATGCGTTACGTATGTTAAAGCAGCACAGTGGTGTGAATGGGCTCTTAAAGTCTTCTCCTTTCGCAGGAAGTCTTAATTATTTGGGATAGTGACGGAGTTGCTTTAAAGAGGTCTTGCAGTTGAAATGTTTTTGCACTCTAACTACTTTGAAGTCAGAACTGAATGTTATATTTAGTTTTACTTACTGTGATTTGTTATAATTATATCACACACTGTACACAACTCATCATTTAGTGTAAGATTGTATATGATGTATTGACAGCTGTATGTTTCGGTTTATCACACAGCAATGCTCCACATACATAATACCACATTACACCTAGTAGACAAGTAATAGCTAAGGACTTCTTTAGTAAGATCATGTAAAGTGCAGTGATATGTACACTGTGCCTACAAAAGTATTTACTGCCTTGAAAGTTTTACTGTTTCAGGCTACATTTACACTAGGTGATTTGGGATGGCTGCGACAGGAATCCCAAACGTCCCGTATAGATGCGGTCATTGTACCAGTTCAAGCTAATGACCGAGTGACAGCAGCCGCATCTGTGTGGCAGTTGGTATGCAATTGTATGTCATGCGATTGCATGCCATTTGGATCAGATCACTGTCCCTGGATGCAGCAACGATGATCTATTCCAAACTGCATATGGACAGCGGCTGCATCTACAATGGGAGATCTGGGATTCCTGTGACATTTAACGGCTTGTTGTAGCTTATTTAGCGTGGCAGCTTGTATAAGTTTTGAGCTCATACATAGAAGTATACCAAAAGAGATTTGAAGGTACCTAAAAGAAAAATTATACTAAGAAACATTGTGGCTTGGGACAGTCACAGTTAATCCAAATCTATTTCTACAAATAACTTGGTTTGTTTTACACACGCAAGAAAAAATGCTAATATAACATCTTTAAAAGACCACAAATCTAATTATGTATTTCTTAGGCAAGAAGAAAGAAAATGGGATAGTATTTATGCAGATGGCAGTAGTATCTATTTAAATGTAATGCTGGCTAATATTTTCCACTGGCTGATCCAGCTATATAAACCCTGAACTTGCAGCTCTCAAGTATCTTGGGAAATTAGTCGTCAGACATCTAATAGCACAATGGTAAAAGGAAGATACTCAACATGGCACAAAGAGTAATACTTTGCGATATACCAAAGCTGTCAATAATAAAATATAACTTATGTAAACTTCTATTATTATATAGCTGCTTTGGTTTGTGGCACATCATGTGTGCCATGTTACTAAATGTAAATGTGGGTTTGTCTGCGTTCATTGGATAATAGGTAGAAGAGATAGTTACCTGCACACCATGCAATCCAATGCATCAATATGTCTTTTATTGAGGGCAGATACACAAGGTAACACAAGTAAGAGCAATGTTTCGGAACCTACCGAGGTCCCTTCATCAGGCAAATAACATAGTCACTGATGAACCAACATGGTAGGTTCCAAAACGTTGCTCATAGTTGCGATGCCATGTGTATCTGCCATAAATACATAAATAAAAGGATGTATTGATGCATTGGACCTTGTCTACGTTTAAATTTGTGCAGTGCCAACCGCACGTCATCCCAGCACCCTTCTACATACTACAGTGGGATTCCAGTCTGGTGTGTAATGGGATATCTGTTTACATTGGGTAATAGGGGCGGCTATACTGTGAAAAATCTTTTAACGGGGGGGAGGGGGGTTGGGGGGCTGGTGTTTGTCAGTCTGGTCGTTGAGGGATGGAGATACCACTGAAAATCTGTGACAATTGACACACAGCTTACGCTTACGTACCAGCAAATTGTTTCTAAAATGGCCACAAAATATAACCCACTTAAACAATCTCCCACGTGTCCAGTGAAAATAACATAGTATGCTGAAGCCGTTAACTATCTGGTATGTGTGCAAACTTTTTCAGACTTTAAGAGGGACATAACGCAGTATACCATATGAATCTGTATATCTATCCATCTATCTATCTAATCTACTTGTCATTAACACATTATGGGCTTTGCGTTGCTCTTTCATCCAGTTTTCTCTCATTTGTTAGTAGAATGTGCCCACCACTTAGTGGGTATATGTGAGGGTTTATAGGGATGAGGAGTTGTTCAGTGTATTAAGTGTGTTTTTGGATATGTCATGACAGACTGAATGTTATAATCCTGGAATACCTGAGATGTCCTCTTTTTTTGGGACAATATTCAGGAACTATGCACTGGCTGGAAGACCTTATGAGCTACTGCTTACTATAAATATCAAATATTACCCAACAATATAGATCATCACACTTTCTTGTCTTACTCCATAGCCAGCATAATGACCACAACTATTCACTATTGCAGCTTTCTGTCTCCCTTGCTTGTTTAGTAAACTGGAAGGCTGGCTTCACACCTGTGTGTTACGGTAATGCACATTTTAGCAATGCCTTACAGTAGCTGCAAATATGCGCTGTGGTGTGCTATGTTGCCAAAAATGCTGCAGGTGTTTTTTCATGTGTTGGTGTACTGCCAGCCCATTCTAAATAAATAGGGCGCTTTAAAGAAGAATTCCGAGCTGAAGAAAACATAACCTTTGCAGTAGGGCTTCCCCCCAGGACTGCAAGGGTTACGTGCTTGTTTTCATCTAGTGTGTAAAAAAAAAAAAAAATTCACCCAAACCAGCTGCTAGACGGGTCCCCGTAGGTTCTCTCCTCCTCTGCTCCAGTGGTCTAAGGATTTGTGAGTCATCACATCTATTGCAGTGTATTATGTTCAATATTGCACTAAGGCAGCCTTTTCATTTCAATAGGCTGCCTAACACACCATGCGTTGCAATGCAAGTGCATTGGGAAGGTGCTTTGGAGTGACATTCACAATGGATGCCACCACAGCGCACCAACACAAGTAACATATGTTAAAGCAGTGCAGTGTTCTGAACAGGCTCTTAGAGTGTTTTTTCACAGGGAGCATTTCCATTTTTTGGGATAGTGACAAAGTTGCTTGGTCTTGCATGCATTTATACTCTAGCTACGTTGAAGTCAGATTTTTTTAAATTTGTGCAATTTGTTATAAATATATCACGCACTGTATGAATCATCATTTACTCACCCAAAGCTCGGTTCTGCCTGGCTGCTAGACCAGTCCCTGCAATACAGTGTATTAGATGTGAGGACACCAAGGGACATTCCATCACCAGAGAGTAGGGAGATAGAGAGGCTGCAGGGACCCGTCTTGCATTCAGGCAGGACCGAGGTTTCGAAAGAGTATATCTTTGTTATTTTAGACCCTAAACCAGGGGTTGGCAACCCGCGGCTCCGGAGCCACATGCGGCTCTTTCGTCCTTCTGCCGCGGCTTCGCTCCTACTGCCCACTGATCTGACAGATGCAGTGATCGGGGAACAGGGCGGTATCTCCGCATTTGTCGAGGCCTCGTCTCAGCACACCACAGACGAAGGTGTAGCTCCACCCCCTCCTGTTTGCTTAGCTGCCTTAGCGGGCTGGTCTATGCAGGAATTGTGGCCACGCGCCCTCACACCGTCTCCGTGGAACCGCCGCTGCTTCCAGCTGGGAGAGTGCAGAAAAACCTGGGGTGTCCCCTAGAAGGCCGAGAGTGTAAGTGTAAGTCCTAAGGGAGTCCCTGAAAGGCACTGTGGTGTCCCTGTCTTCTTCCATCATTTGTTCTTTTTCATTTTGACTTTTTTTATGTAAAAGAGAAATTATCTTTATTTTAGATGTCAAAAGGGTTTTGGGGCTCCCGGAGTTTTTTTTTCTGTGGAAAACGGGTCCAAGTGGCTCTTTGAGTGTTAAAGGTTGCCTACCCCTGCCCTAGATGAAATCGAGCACTTAACCTCATCAGTGCAGAGATAGCCCTACTGCACTTAACCCCGTCAGTGCAGAGGTAGCCCTACTGCAAAAGGTTATATTTAAAGTATCTCTACCTGGAGTTCATATTTAAAGTATCTCTAAAAGGCTCCTGCACGGCAGTCTAAACAGTTCTGCACGAGCCTCAAAGTAAACAAAAACTTCCCTGCCTGTGCCAAATCATTCTTTTTTTCTATAATGAAAAGTTTATTGTGTTTATGAACCAGACAAGAGCACAGTATGTACAGAATATAGTAAGGTAACATTGCCAAGAGGTAAGGAACACTGGACACTTGCATACTGAAGTTGTGTACTAGCATAGCAGCAGAGTCAGTGGGCAGGACTGGGTGTGGCCAGGAGCCGATTGACAATTGTGAATCAGCAGTGACAATGTTGGTAGTCACGCCCCTGCAGCATCTTCTCATCCCATTGTAATGCAAGTAGACTTAGCCTACATGAGAGTATCAATGCTGGTCAGTAGATATATGCAAAAACATTTAAAAAAAAAAAAAGGTTAACGATAAGGTGAAAAAAAAAAACTTACCTGTGTCTCTGCCACGGGCTCCCGTCCGAAGATCTGAAGATTCTCGGGCGGATGCAGAGGATCATGGGGCGGGCGCACGCACACTTGAGATCTCCGAAGTCAAGCCGGCAGAGTGCACCCACACAGACTCCCTGGGACAGGAAGTGCCAGGAAGAGAGAGGATTCATCGCTGGATCAGAGACCGGCACCAGCACTGGAGGGACTCCTGGAAACTACAGGAAAGAAGATGGAGGGGGGGGGGGGATTTTTTTAACTTTAATATATCTTTG
>NW_017308339.1:93599-147770 GCF_000935625.1 Nanorana parkeri | reverse complement strand
TGAATTGCATGCTTTGTTTTATTTCAGTTTCTGTACATTTATATAAAAAATCCTTTTTGTTTTGCTACAGTAACTGTTCTAATTACAAAACAACTGCAGGAGTTAAACTTTGTTTACTCCGGCCCTTTTTTTTGCTTTCAATTTTGTTTAATCGAGATCCCTGTGATGCCATTCCAGTTCCTGGCTGTGAAAACAGAGGGGAAGGCTTTCAGCAAAATCAATGGCGCTGCCTGGCTGCCTGCGTGCCTGCTAGTGTGTGGGCTGGTGTGATTCACACTCCATACTCAGTGGATGACGGCTTCCCATCTGTATTGCTTTTTTCATTCACAAATTCAGCAGACGCAAATCAAGCTGCATGCACCCTCACGACCTCCCACTCAGGCTCACAGCATAATGCTCCGTGTTATAAACATGACGGGGCCATCTGTACTGACAGCAGCAGCAGCAGGCATTTAAATGAAAACAAATGTGTGATTTTCACATTTGAAGCCCAGTTGTAGTTTAAAAAAAATGGAAGATACATTTATAATTGATCAGAAAGCTAACATTTAAATATCTTACTGTGTGCAGTGGCCTAATGGTTCCACAGCAAGTCCATATACTTTTCACCCCTCCCTGAAGTAAGCTGCAGAGAAGAACCGCTGTATCTGTGTGGAAGCAGCAGTCTCTCTGCAGCAATCCAGCAAACCCTCTGCTGAATCAGAGCTAGAGCTGCTTAATCAGCAGGGATCGGAAGTGTTTGGACTCGCCTTAGTATAATTAAACTGCAACAAACATTAAAAATCTGTAATTCAAGCTTCTGATCAATTTTAAATGGCAACTTTTATTTTTTAAACTTCAACTGGCCTTTAATGTACAAACGGGGATTATTAGATACCGAATAATCCATCTTCAATATAAAAGAATATTGTAGAGACTGGGCCTGTGGAGAAATGGATCTCATGTTGCCTTACAGGCATGCTGTTTAATGGCCCAGTCCATTAACAACCTATTTTTACTAGATGAATCAATCATTAGCTTCGTGAACCTTCCAGGGACTCGAGTGGCAAGATATCTTCATCTCTATTTCCGGCTCCTCCTACCTGCCTCAAGCTTTCTAATTTAGTCAACAGTACAGATAATGCAGTGAGACACTATGGCAAGATGGGAAAGAGATATGCAATTAAATTAGAAACTCTCCACTGTGGAGTCACAACTCTGCTAACATCAGAATTGCATCTCTCATTCAAAAAAACTGCATATAGCTACATAGTAGGGGAGGTTGAATAAAGACATAGGTCCATCAGGTTAAACCTATATAGTGTGTATGTATACTGCTAGCAATTCCCAAAACCCTGTATATTCTGTAAACTGAGGAACTCAGCCAAGTGTTTTTGAAGCTGTTAATGTTTTCTGATACAGTTGTCTGTGGAAGTGAATTCTACAGTTGTACAGCTCTCACAGTAAAAAACAACCCAGGTGCATTCTGAGATTGTACTGCATCCACTCCAATTTTTTTGTGCCCTCATTTATGCCTCAAAGTTCTTGGTTTAAGTAGTGTATTGTCAATACTGCTGTCCCCATTGATGAGTTTGTAGATTTCAGTCATCTCTCTTAAAGTAGACCTTTACCCCCTTTGACTAAATATCACATTAGCATGCAGCTCAGCATGGCGTTATGAAATCCTCTTACATTCATTAGCTAACAAACATATTTTACGTTACAGTTTCTTTTTTTCTACTTTCTGGTCCATTTTGGCACAAATGATGTAACCGTGTCCAAGTGTTGCATCCTGGGAAGGTTACATCAGCAGAGCTTTGCTGGGAAACCTCATCTGTAATCTCATGAGTTCTCAGGGAAAGGCATTTTCCTCCCCTGAGATGATGTGCATGGTCACATGTCCTAGTCACATGTGCCAGAGTTCCAGGAAGTAAAGGGAGATCTGTCAACCTGGTCCTAAAATGGTTAAAGTGCATGGCCACTGTGCAAAGACTGGGTAGGAAAATAAAAACAAGGTATGCAAAGAATACAAAGCCTGCAATTATTTAGAAGAATGTGTTTGTAGATTGTCATTACTGAACATTTCTAAAGGTGCCTTTGTTGTTATTTTGAAGATATGGGTAAAGTTCCTATTTAAGCAGCTCTTCTCTAAGGAGAACACATTTAATTTTCGTAGTTGGTCTTGATAACTTGGGCCCTCCACAACCCCTTATTAATTTAGTTGCCCTTCTCTGAACTTTCTCCAGCACAAGGATTGGTGAGCAAAACAAAACTGCATGCTCAAGATGCGGCCTTACCAGTGTTTTATAAAGCGGTAGAATTATATTTCTATCTTTTGAATAAATCTCAATCATGTTAGTATTTTATTCACTTTGTTAGCTACAGCTTGACATTGTCTGCTGTGCCTGTGATCTAGAAGTACCCCTAGATCTTTCTCCATCTTTGATTTCCCCAGTGAAACCGCTCCCAAAGTGTGGTCTGCATGCATGTTCTTAGCTCCCAAGTGCATGACTTTACATTTTTCTAGATTGAAACTCATCTGCCACGTTGCTATCCACTCCTCAATTATAGTGAGGTCTTGCAGTGATTCTATGTCTTGTTGCAAACCCATTGCCCTAAATAGCTTTGTATCGTCAGCAATCACTGAGAGTGAGCTATTCTATTCCAATCTCTATATCATTTATAAATAGGATAAACAGTATTGACCCCAGGACTGAACCTTGGGGCACTCCACTCACCACTTTGGACCATTCAGAGAGTGAGCCATTATTCTCTATAACCTCTGGATACATTACTGCAACCAGTTTTTTACCCATGTGCATACAGTTTATTCAATGCCAATAAACCTTAGTTTGGACATTAAACATTTTCTGGGGTATTGTATCGAATGCCTGTGCAAAGTCCAGATATACTGCATCTACTGCAATTTTCTCTGTACGTTCTTGTCTGGTGAGAACGGCTCTTCATAAATCCATGATGGACAGTACTTATAATACCGTTATCACATCAAATTCTTGAATATAGTCTGTGACCATTCCCTCAAAAACCTTGCATATTATTGATGTAAGGCTGACTGGCTTGTAGTTACCAGGGTTAGACCTTTTTTGAATATTGGCACCACATTTGTTTTTCTCCAGTCATCTGGAACCTCTACCGTCATTAAAGTGTCCTTAAAGATTAGGAACAATGGTCTGGCAGTAACCTGACTCAGTTCCATGAGGATTCATGCATGTAAGCCATCTGGTCCTGGAGATTTATTAGCAGTTTTTTGCCGGTGGCATGATGCAAACTAAAAAATGTCATTAGCAACTAAGTTTCTTTAGCTGCTATAGAAATTATTTGTTTACATCTTGCTGCCGGCCGCTGGCTAGATTTAACGGCCGGTAGAAGAATGTAAACAATGGGGAGCAATAGCCAGCCTGCTATTGGCTATTTCAAATTGCAATGGCCAATAGAAGACTGGCTATTATACTCATGCATTGAGCAGAGGAGTGGACCTGGGAGAGAACCTCTCTGCTCAGTGGGTGGGTTTCAATAGCCAGCCCGCTACGGGCTATTGCAATTTGAAATAACCAATAGCTGGCTGGCAATTGCACCCACCCACTGAGCAGAGGAGCGGACCTAAGAGAGAACTTTCTCTCTCAGGTCCTCCCCTGCGCTCAGTAGGCATGGTTTCAATAGCCAGCCTGCTATTGCCGATTTCAAATTACAATAGCTTTTGCACCCGCCCACTGAGCAGAGGAGCAGACCTGAGAGAGAACTTTCTCTCTCAGTGTTCGCTTCTCTGCTCAGTGGATGGGCGCGATAGCCAGTCTGCTATTGGATATTGCAATTTGAAATAGCTAATAGCAGGCTGGCTATTGCTCTTTGGGGGGGGGGGCACTGGGGGGGGGGTGGTTGCTTGAGAGTTACTAACTCTCAAGCAACTAGAAACTACAGTTATCCGATTGCCGTGGGTGTAGGATAGCTGGGAGTTTACTGTATATTCTTCTCTCTTGTGTGTAAAAACAGAAGAGAAAAAGTGTTTAATACCTCTGCTTTCTCCCTGTCACTTGTAACCAGCTATCTTTGCTGCCCTAATTGCATTTTTGCTATTCTTGTTACATTCTTGGTAGTGCTTAAATGCCATTGATGACTGTTCCATCATATACATGATTACCCTTTGATCGCGATTACCCAAGTTTTCCCTTACATCCACATCTGTCATTAGTTCGGTAGTATTAGACATTAGTAAGTCTAACAGAGCATTATGTCTAGTGTATGAAGTGACTCGCCTTTGTTGCGCGTGTTGATACGTTTACCTAATCAATATCTGGATAGTTGAAGTGCCCCATAATTATATCACTGGCTTGCCTCCCTGTCATCTTTACTTGTTAGAGTAGTTGAAATTCTCCCTTTTCTCTTTTGTTAGAGGGCCTATCAAATATGCTGAGCAATAATTTACCATTTTCATTGCTTGTTTTTATCCATAGCCATAAAAAATCTGCACCTTCCCCAGATGCATTATGGTTGTTGTCACGCACATTGATTATCACATCTTTCCTGAGGTACATGCATACTCCTCGCCTTCTTCCATCTTCCGGATCCCTCCAAAATAAATTGTACCCTTCGATATTTCCAGTCCAGTAATGTGTGCTATCAAACCAGGTTTCTGTCTTTCCCACAAAGTCCCTGCAATATTCTATTTCTGCCTCTCTGTGTAATAACAATCCTTATAAAGTGGGGAAAGGGGACACCTACATAAATCAACATACAGTTTGTAAACCTACATAGGTCTCTATATTAATGTAATCTCAAATATAATGCATTTCCCCCATAAAGAGATCCCATTATAGGATAATCAATATCCAGAATATTTATTAAATAATTTTACCATCTTGATTCATCAACCATATAAATACACAAATATATAGACAAACGTTTAAAATTCTAAAATGTATCCCTTCTGACCTGACCACGGCTATGTAATATCAAGTATCCAAATATGTTATTTTGACCCCAACTATGTATGACTGGTAATAGTATCAAAGTGAATAACACTGTTCCAGAACCTTATACATTAGTTGCATTGATCAAACTACACATTAGTCCTTGAATCCAGCAATCTTATCCACTTCATATGTGATTGAACTTCCTTTTAAATGATAATTGTCTCATTAGGTTTCCATTCGGTGGGTAAATATATCAATTAGACATCCATTCGTTCATACGGATTAGTCCTGCAAGCTTGCACATAGAGATTGTATACGTTGTATTTCTCGTGTATTGATTCTCCTAACAAACGCTTTGTGGATATAACTGGTATTTATAGCTGACATTACACCTGACAGTGAGGTCTGGTATTACTGGAACATACAAATTGTACTGTAAGATACTCATGACATTTCTGTTCCCAGATTTCAGCCTGATAAGCACTATGGAACCTTTGAGTTGATGGTTATTGAGGCACTATTCAGTCCAGTGCAATGCAGTAACAAGTGCTAAAATGCACAGCAGTGCAAAACTGACTGCAGGGCATGGCATTGTCATTCATTCTGAATAGCACTCCAGCACACCTTGCTAGTGGACCACAATGTATGTGCATCTCAGCGCATCACAACATAACTTAGCGCATCTTAACTTTATCTGCAAAAGTAGTTTGGACCAGTCCGGTCTTACATCCCAAACATTCATTTTGATTACCAAGAGGTTCTCTGTCATATAAAAACATTTAGTGCTGCTCTCGTTGTGGTCTCAACTTAGGCAAGAGTTGCATAAACTTCAGCTGCCTATATCTGGATCTTTGACCTTCAGTTATGACGAAGGTAACTTATTCTTATGCATGGTTTTACATTAATTGCTAACCTCAAACTGCCAAGTTTGTGACAGGTTATAGAGTTGTAGAAATGTCACCAGCACACCAATCCTTTTAGAATAGCAAAAGCTTCATTTATTTAAGTTCCTTGTCACATGAACAAGCGCTTTCGGGGCCACACAGCATTGCTAAAGCCTGATGAGGGAACCCTGTGTAGGCCCGAAAGCGCTTGTTCATGTGACAAGGAACTTCAATAAATGAAGCTTTTGCTACACTAAAAGGATTGGTGTGCTGGTAATATTTCTATAATCTTCTGGTATTTGCGGCACCATCCGCAGTCACTGCAAGCACCCCCCATCACAAGGGACTTTCGGTAAGGAGTGCAACAAGGATAGGTACATATAGGTTATAGAGTTGTGTCCTCAGTAATTGTTATAGCCCTTCAGCCACTGATAGAAAAGAACTGAAGGCTGGCTAAATGTGCTCCCTTATATCTGTCTGGAAACCCCTTATGAAGAGGGCCTTTACTTTCTGTATGTCCTTGGTCCATTAAACTCAAATGGTAAAGCACTTGTGAAATGTTTACTTTTAATGGAAATTGTTGCCCTGGGATTCCTCTAAAAGTGTATCACAGGCTCAGTGCTCATGGAAGATCAGTGTTCAGACGGGACCCCTATTGACTAGTGCTGCTTAAGTCTGTCCTCCAAGCCCCATCAGTAGACTCTAAGGGACCATTGCAGGGGATCTGAAGCAATAGATCCTGCAGGACAGTAAGTATTTCTCTTTGTCTTTTACAATTTATAAAACTGATTGAATGTCTGGGTAACTAGGGCATTTTAATTTGACTATGAGGCCAATGTAAAATTGAGTCTGAGAGATGCACATATTGAAAATTAGACATATTGTCAACATTATAATTTGCATATACAAAGTAATAGGATTTTGAGAATATAATTAATGAAATATAGAGAACAGAAAAATAACCTCATCCTTGCCATCTTGTTTTCACAGTGAGGGACCTTCCACCAATTTGCCTTGATGTTCGACAAAAGCAGCGTATCTCAATTGATACACTGCCGCCTGAGATGAAAGCCCCCATACTGCCTGAACCACCAAATCCAGCACGCAGCAAAACACTGAAGGATTTCCAGTAAGTGCAACATGAACCCTAAACTGTTTTTGGGAATATAAAATTGGTCACACCATTGTATTACCACGGGGAGGTGGAGTGGTAGCAGTTGCTTAAGTGTAACTTTCTATGCTTTTTTGTTTGTCAGCTGCTCATCTGTATATAAATAAAATGCACATCATTGTTCTTCTTTGGTGCTAATCTCATTTTTGAGACACTAACATATCAGTTTTAAAAAGTAAGAAACTGTCTTTTTTAAGTATCCTAAAGACTAGGGAGTATTGTAAAAGCTCTTTGTAGGGGATATGAGAAGGGCTGTGTTCAGATTTTGCTACATCGCTCTGTATCATTTAGTTCTCAACCTGCACTAACATATAAATGTGTAGTTTAAAGATACCTCATCACCAAACCATTCATTTCAACAAAAATATTTCCATTAGATTATATGTGCATTTCACAAACATTATGCTTGCCATTTACCTGTAAAAGATTCTCTTGTGTAGACATGGATATAATATCAGGAGCGCCAGTCACTCAAGTAACACTCTATACCCTTGGTTCTCAACTGGTGGGTCGTGACCCAAAAGTGGGTCGTGGCCCCGTGTTCAGTGGGTCGCTGTGTGTCCTACACTTTTTTAGGCAAGAGGCTCCTCAGCCTCTATCTAGCGCAGCACAGTCAGTCCTCGCACCAAGCAGCATTCAAAATATGCTGCCCAGGGCCAAGTGTCAGCTTGCAGGGGGCGTGGGCTGGGGCTATGGCCGTATGGGAGCTCCATCCATATGTGCATTGCTTACAGCTCCCTCGCCCGGACCGGAGTGACGTCACATTCTGGCTCCCAGCACCTCTACAAGTGGATGTATATATGGATGGAGCTCCATCATAGCACAGCAGCCCTCACTGGACCCCAGGCTAAGGATCCACTCCAGTTCATGTAAGAAAGGGAGACTGGGTGGATCTTGAAAGAAAAAATAAATAAATTTTTTTTGGAGTGTGTGACAATGTCTGTGAGTGTGTGAAATTGAGTCTGTGGTTTGTGTCTGTCAGTGTTTTTGAGGGCCCATTCCCATGTGATGAATGCACTGTATTTCACAATCACACCTACTGTGCAGAACATGGAGGATGGAAAGATGAACAATTTAAATACAAGTTAAGCATTTCAGTTCTACGATGAATTAGATGGGAAGAAGGGAACAGTTAAAAGTATTACTGTACTTTTACTGTAAACTATCCTGGAGGATCTGCTACCTCTTCTGTGCATGCATGGAAAACTCGAACACATTTGTAAAGAAAGGCCCTCCACCATTCGGACCATTAGTGTCTCACTAGGAATAAATCACATTTTTTCACGCATGTGCAGAAGAAGTAAACAGGCCAGCTAGGAGAGTTGCAAGCGTGGCTCAAGCTCCCAGCAGCCTGTGTGGGGATCTGGCAGAAGCAAGGATGGGTAAGCATAAGACTTGGGGGGGGAGGGGTGCTGGGACAGTAAAATGGAAGATCTGTACAGAAGTACAGTTATCCTTTACATATGGAGAATATACAGTACTGTACAGGAACTGCCAAGAAGGAAAATTTGGGGCAGGTTTTATGATACATTAAGATTGTAACACTTAAGTTATCAGCATCAGTCCTGTTCGTGACAGAATATGTACAGAGCGAGATTTGTGTGTATACATCTATAGATAAAGAAACTATAGATGTTTCTTTATCCCTCCACTGAAGGGACCCCCTGTTGGGGATAGAGTTCATCTAGAGTCCTTTGTGGGATCTGATCACCTGAACATGGGTCCTTCTTCTGTGGCTGTTCAGCAGTCTCTGAAGGAAGTTCCTCCAGATCCCTTCCTTTGTTCTGTCCTTAACTAGACAATAGTTCTTATTGTGGCTAAGGTTCCCACTCCTCGCTCCCTGACTATAGATTCTGCGCTGGACTGGGGCGGGTGTTTGTCAGTGTCCCAACCTTCTGTAGGGGACAGTATAACCCGACTGTTTCTAAACTTCTGTGTCCTTCAGTGGACTCCACAAAATAGATTTTGGAAGTACAAAAATATTATTATTTCAGTGCAGGTCCAATTTTATTTGGAAGGGGGGGGGAGCACTGCACAGTCTCATAAACCTCTTATTACCTTGAAAATATACTTGTTCCTTGTCAAATGGCTTGTTAAATTGTGATAGAAAGGCAGGTAATTGTCCCTGGGAGAAAAGTCACGCTGTAGAATGTTAAGGTGAATGAGAGGTTAGATAAAAATAGACTTTAATCTCCTTCTTACAGAATTGTGTATGATAAATTATAAACGCATGCTTTGGGGAGATCAAGAAACTTCTATTATGCTTGTTCCCGTTTCTGCTATAAAGATATCGTCATGATGGAAAGCAGAAAATCACGACACACATTTTATCCATAGGGGTCATTTTCAGTTTAGAAGTCATACACGACTTAGCTTTGAAAGAACAGCTAGCACATGTTTTTCACTGTTACTATAGACATTCTAATAGAATAGCTGACTGCAGAATACCAAAATAATGTATCTAGCCAATACACCACAGTAATTTGCTTCAATCTATATGAATACAACAAACTCTTAGTGGTCTAGTCACAAAGCTGCCGTAGGCAGCCAAGTGAATAACCGACCCAAAGTGAAGTGAGCCGAACGCTGCTCGGCTATTCACTTCAGGCTTGTACGGCTGATTTCAGCCGTACACCGACTAAAATCAGCCGAACATCGGCTAAGCGACATTCGACACGGCTATTCTGCCCGGTACCTCAGTGGTATCGAGCAGAACAGAAAAACAGTTAAAAAAAGTAGAACAAAATAAAATAGAAAATGATTGGAATGCATAGCTAGATTCCTATTGGCTATTTCACTTTGCATTAGCCAATAGCAAACTAGCTATTGCACCCGCCCTCTGCTGCTGTCAATCACCAGAGGGGGACCTGATGGAGAACTGGAGGTCCCCCTCTGCTGATTGACATCAGCAGTGGGCGGGTGCAATAGCTAGTTTGCTATTGGCTATTGCAAAGTGAAATAGCCAATAGGAATCTAGCTATGCATTCCAATCATTTTCTATTTTATTTTGTTATTTGTTATTTTAGATAACTATAACCCAACCTTTTTTGGCCACAGTTCTCTTTAAGGGCACTGGAGCACATTTACTAAACTGGATTTGATTGGGGGGCAGACACTATGTGTTGCTCCCAGTCAGCTGATGACAAGCACAGGGCTCTGTGGGCAGAGCAGTGGAGCAGTACCACCATGGGAAGAGATGCACAGCTGTCAACACTAAAATCAGCAGGTGTGGTCACGTGGTAAAAGGGGCCCAGTAGAACACTGATCAAGTCATGGACAGGCACGTTCTCACACTGCCAGTATCATTTACAAAATATGCAATCACACGCATGCACTATTCTTGCGATCGCACCTCTTTGGAATGCAGGACATTGCGGTACCACTGTGGGGGTATTCATGTCTGTGGTGCCATTGAAATCACGCCCCTTCCCTCCCCAGAATGTGGGGAGGCTTTGTTTATACGATCCAGTGCGTATGAACACACTGGATGGTGTGAACAAGCCCTTTAACAGGTTTGGTTTGGTGACAGGTTCACTTTGGCTACTATGCTTCTGCAGCATGTGTCCCTGCAAATTCTTCTACAGTGATGGCAACTGTGACACTAAAGAGTCGTTGGATGCAGAGAATGAAGACTTACTAGTATATATTCTGCTTGGTGAACTATGGGTGAAAAAGCTGTAAGAACAGAAAGAATGAACTCTATCCAGCAAATGCAATCATTTCTGGGATAAAACAAAACAGATTTGCCCGTGTAAACTATATGCAGCTGTTGAGTTTGGTGTACTTTTAAATAGACTGCTCCTTAAACATTGTGCACCTTTGTCATACAGTCAACTGTAACAGCAGCAGTGACATCTAGAGGCTAGAGTAATGTACAGTACTTAGTTTTTGCTGTATTTTTCCATATTCTGATGTAAAGCATTTTACATGGAGATGTGAATCATATGTAAAAAAAAAAGAAAGTTACATTTAAAATGTCACATACAGAGATACTGAATTTGGGATGGTTTTGAGAAGAAACACTACTTAGCCCTATTAGTGTCACAAATCGCCACATCACGTTAATATGAATTTCTTTATTTGCATTCCTCTAACAAACAGCCACATGTGCACAAATATAGAATTATAAGACCTTTGCCAGTCTCAGGTGTCAGTAGGCCTGGAACAGGAAAAGCAACTCCATTTCTCATGGTGCAATTTGGTGCTCTGCCCTGGTCTTGGAGGCACAAGCGAAGACATGCTGTACATTGTATATATGCATATATATTTGACGCAGTGTTTAAATATTGATAGCTAGACTTCTTTAAAGGAGCATTTATGCTTCTGAGGACTGCATTTACCAATAGTTGTTTGTCAGCTGAAAACTCTAGACAAAAGACAAAGCTGGCAAGAGCTTAGCATTCTACCACGGGTCCAGCAGTTATCATAGAGCAACTAACCTTTCAATGTGATGTAGAAGTCCACTTTACAGCTTTTTTTTCATCAATTCATGCTTTACATTAAATTCTTGTACAGAATGTATGCAAATGTGAACTTTAAAAATACCAGAGCTAGCACAAATATTTGGAGGTGAGGATTCCAAATGCAAAAAAAAAAAAGCAATGAGCAAGAACATGAATGGCAATCATTTCAAACCTTCCCCATGGAAGTTTCTGCATGCCCAGCAAATGTATGATATACACAGAAGATTGCCTTTTATTGATCCTGCCCCAGTGGACACTTTATATTCCACATTAAGCAGCATTTACAAAAGGTACAAAATGTCAACGTCTGTGTCATTTTTTTTCCTTCCAGCCAGCAAGTGATTACTGTCAACTATCAGTAAAACTTTAGATTTATCCAAAGTAATGAATCAGGCCATGGCTCACATGTGCAGTACCTAGGGCAGCTGACCAAGGCCTTGAGGAGAAAAGATCATTGGATAAGGAAGGTATTATGTCAGGTGAACTGCACTTAGGTAGGTAAAGGTGAAGTCCTCCTGTAACGTGGACCCTTTACCTTTTCTACCTCCTCCCCTGCTGTTCCCTATTCTAAATCAGTGATATAGTTCTTTAATAAAATTCCCTCACCCCCATTTCTAGTGCAGCCCACCTAGAATAATATTTACATTCCTTCCCAAGCCACCGATCTTTCCTCCAACAAGGTCTTGGTCCTCACGCTTTCACAATTCACATGTGAGTTGCGGCTCCATTAATTTATGTTGGTAAGCTGTACTCCCAAGGGACCATTCGAGGCCACAATCACTACAGCTTACCAATAAGTGTCAGAGCATGCATGCTGGGTATGAAGAGGAAATGAGCAGGCCAGGATGGTGTAGAAGGACAAAAAGCTAGATCAGGGAGGAAGGTAAGTATTTGCCATGTAGGATTGACCTGGGGAGTTAATTAAAGGACCGTTTCACTTAAGTGGAAGTAATCCTCTAAAGTAGATCTATAATCACATCATCCACCTCAGTATGGTTGAAAACCATTGGGACCCAATGAATAATAAGGGTTGCTTTTCTAAAATCGAATTATAGTTGGTGGACATTTTTTTCGGGGTGGATAATGCTTAGTGAAGTTCTGCAGTCTCAGAAAGAATGGCCTTTGTAGCTGTACGGAAAGGCTGCTTAATTCCATATCCATTTCAACAGTAGAGCCTTTTAGCAGGGAGATGGTTGATTTGGACTACCTGCAAAATGCTGCTTAGGCTAGAAAGTTTCATTAAATATAATACAGTAACTTTTTAAAAAGATGACACTATTGTATAACACTGAAACAAAATGTAGCTTGTTGAATAAAAAAACAGAGACCTCCTAATGAAAGTATATAGTAAGGCCTCATTAACATTGTCTCTGAAGCGGGGGAAAACATTTCTGCAGTCTGAAGAAAAATTATTTTTATAGCTGGTATACACAAGCCAGCCGTGCTGAGCACATGGTTGCTGGTGTGTGCTGAGAGTAACCGTGCCGATGCACTGATCCTGGTGCCATTTCTTTGTTTTTGTAGAACTTTATTAAAATGTCACAAGTACCATTTAATTCAGTTCTATTCACCACAGCAGTGTTGCGGTGGTTGCAACACATTGCTCTGACAAGAAAAGTACCACATGCCTGGCCTTTTTTGAGTGCACAGAACTGGCCACACTGAAAAAACACACTTTTTGTCTTGTCTAAGCATTGGGACTGCACAGTTAGTAACTGGACAACATCCCCAAAAACCAATGCAAACATAAAACTTATGTACATGGGTGCTCTTTTAGACCTGGTGATGTAGCCATGCCTCAATTCCCATGGGGCTATTTTTCTTGCTTAGCTCATACACCTTGGTGCAGGAAATTAATTCAGGTTCCCCTGTTATTTGGTCCGAGGTTGGGGCGACTCTAAATTGAAATGTCCACCAACACCCCAAATGGTGTTGTAATCTTTTCCTTTTAATTACATAAGAAAGGCATTACAGGCTGGCGTTTGGAGACCACACAGAGTCTCTTTCTCGAGGCAAAGGCATCACCTTTCCAAGAAAAAAAGACCCTGTATGGTGTAGAAATTTCACCCTGTGGGTCATTTTTCCCCCTATGTTAATAAAAGGAAACAAATCATACATTCCATACCACTTTTGATGTGCTAGTGGATATTTCTACGTAAAATGATGGCACGGTGGGACAAGCTCCTATGGTGTATGCCAGACAACACCCCAGGTGCGCCAGGTTGGAGCAATACTTAATTTTTTTCTTATTTATTTAAACTGCATATATTTTATTCACAGGCTTTCATTATCACCATAAGCCTTTTCCTGCTATTAGATTGACCAGGTATACTGTAGAACTAAATGGCCATGTCAAGCCTAACAACTTTTACAAAAATAAAATTGGCGTTCTTTAGTATTATTAATGCATTTACGTTGCATTGGAAACTTCCAAAGTAGCTTGCTGTACGAACACTTTACTATCTGTCATTATGTGAAAGGCTTAAGAAATGTGCCCACTACAGTATGATTTACAGCACAAATTGCAGGAACCTTATAATCCGTGTTATCTTCCTCCAGTACCACACCAGGATTGTGTAATTTGTTGCTTTGGGGGTAACTTCTCTAAAATGCCAACAGACATCACTGGAAAAAGAATAGTTATTTAGTCATGTATATGCTCTGTCATTATAGCTCATTATATGTCAAATTCTAGAGGTTTTCAGCCTTCCTCAGACATAAAATCATTGACTACATTTGGTACGTATAATTTGAATATTTCAACATAATAAGGGATTCAGATCTATAATCAGGCTGTCACAAACATTTCTCAATGGTTAACGTGCAATTCCCTGCTGTTGTGAAGGGAGATTAAAAAAAAATCAAGACAAATTGCACAGTGGATATAAACATGATCATAAATTCTGTAAATTGGCATACTAAAATCTGCATTGTCAGCACTGGAGGATCGGAGAGGGGAGGGGGGAATCCCTGCGAGGAGCGGTGACAGTCACCGCTCTCTACAGGGAGATGATCGGGAAGTCAGCGATCGGCAGTATGTTTTGCGCTCACTTCCCGATCTCAATAGAGCCGACCTGTGACAGCTTCTATGTCACGTCAGCTCTAATTATGGGGATGAGTGTATTTCACTCTCCCCATAATTCTCATTTAAATAGCTGCATCTATACTGTCTTGCCGCCTTTATGTTGCCCTCCCCCAAAATTGCTGCCTCCCTTCAGCCACATCGATAGCCACATGTGCTGTCCACCTGAAACCACAGATCAACCCTGTCATGCATGAATTAAACTCGTCCCCATAGTTATCCTTTAAAGATGCTCTTTCTCCAGGTTAAGCTGGTTAGAAACGATTACCATGTTAGAGGGGCCAACCTATTTTAAAGTCCCAGTGTATGGATGATATAATAACCATGCTCTGAATATTGAACAGGCAGGATGGACAGTCTTGTCACAATTGCTGCATCTGCATATGTTGGTCAATGTCTTCTGGTGCCCCCTGTACCAAGTTAATTAATTCTGCTGGGCATGAAACATATGACCAAATGTAAAAGCTATTTGTGCATAGCCAAGTCTTACAAGATCCAGCCTGTGGATGTCTATAGTCTGGATCTGATGGCCAGAACCATATTAACCATGGAGGTAAAGTAAGAATTTGTAGGGGCATACTTGTAAAACAAGACACAAAATTAGATTTTTATACCTATAGACCTTGAGTTTCTGCTTTACTACACTACATTACTAGAGGGAGCACATTTAGTATTGGGAGCAGATCCCTAACACTAAACTCCTAAAGAACTACTCTTGCTTTGTCGGCAGCCAAAAGTATCACTAAAAGATATGACAACTGACCATACGTTTTAGGCTCCATTCACACAGGAGCAGATGTGCGCGTGCATTCAGCCGTACGAATATGCGCGGAACCGCTCTAGATAGTTATAGCCGCAAACTAGCGGAATCCATGCAATTGTAAAGATTTTAGCGTGCCATGTGGTATTCCGCATGTTAAACTGTGCGGGAAACGCAAACGCTATATGTGAAATGAACCTCAGGGGCTTTAAGGTAACCAGAGGTCCATTATTCCTAATTATCTATGTAAAGTAATACAAGAAATCATTATTATATCTTGCCTAGATAAAGCCACCACTGCCATATGGTTTCTTTATACTTGTGTGTTATGTTTTGCAGGATAGACCTGGACAAAGCCAAATCAACAGGCGAATGGAAAGCTGTGCACGAATTTTATTTAACTACGTTTGATTCATTCCTGGAGTTAAATGCTGCTTTCAAGGTAGCAATCTATAGCATTTGTGTGGAAGTCTTTTTTTACTATTGTCAGTAATGTTTTTATACAGAATACACTGCAGTAGCTCTCACATGGATATCAGAGGGATATAGAATAACAAAACAAAAACTGACTCTGGAGTCAGTAAGCTTAACATTATGAGTAATGCTAAGTGAAGGTAAGTATCAGCACGTACAACTTTTAGCTTCTGTAAGGGCATATAAAGGCAATAGCGTGCACACACATAGAACACAGAAGACCTTAACTGGTAAAAAAACATTTTGTTCTACTGGCTAAAATTTCTGTATATTATGGTCCCATTATAATAAGGATTTTGTGAAGGGACGCTCTGCCTGGGGGGGCGTGTCCTAGATCTCTAATTTATACGTATACTGCGCGCTCGGGCTGGTATTCAGGGCGAGCGTGCAGATGCTTTCACAGACTGGAGAGGGGGGACGGGGAGCTCCCGGTCGTCTCCCTCCCTCTTTTTATGTTGAGTAATGGAAAAATGAAATGATTTTAATGTAATATAATATGTAATATCTGTAATATCCTCTTTATGTCTTAAATTAATAATAATAAAATAATTTAAATGAAAAAAAATAATAAGGATTTTGTGGCTGCCCCATGCATTTCTTAAGACTTTTTGCCAGTATTTAAATTACAGCTTTTTGTGGTCATGCTGTATCATCTGCATTTTATAGCATCTGTTATGTCATCCTAAGTGTGCTATGCTACCTTTTTGCATGTACGTTGAATAAATAGACATATTCTATCTGCTTTTGGTGTGCCGGTGTCCATATTTCTCTGTTATGTCATCCTAACACCTTTAACACTGCATGATCTCAGAAAACGGCACAAAAATGACTGTTCACTTCCTGCTTAATCAGGAGAAAAGTTCAGTTCCAGGGATGCAATCTGATGGCAGCTGGAAGTATGTAAACACACAAAGATTCTGATTGTACAATCCCACTAGTGGTAGAGAGCATTATGTTAAAGTGATACTAAACTCAGGAGTTAAATTTAAAATTGCATTCAAGTACCTTAATTATTAACAAAAATGTATCTTATTTGTATATCACTCAGCTGTAGCTCCTCAAATCATCCCTCAATTGATGGGCACGCTGTCCTTCTTTCTGGACGGTGGCTGCTTTTGTTCTGCATGGTCCCTGTGTAAAGTAGCCACCGCTCCAAGCTTGCTCCCCGTGATGGACTACAATCTCACGTTTAGTTTACTCATATGCATTGTAGGTTGTAGTCCATCACAGGGAGTGAGCTTGGAGCGGTGGCTACCTTACAACACACACAGGGACCATGGGGAACAGAAGTAGTCACCCTCCAGGAGGGTTCAACTCCAGAGTTTAGTGTCACTTTAACCTGCACTATTATACAGAAAAAGGAAATTTAAACAATGATGTTTAACAATCTATTTGTTGAAAACTTTTTCAGCTCATCCCATGGCAGTTTTGTTGTAGTAAGCTAGTGGGTGATCATTTGTGCCCACAATGGTCAGATGTAGATAACCTTCTATAGTACGATGTGTGGGTATTCAGTACTAGAGTGCACATTAGCTGTTCTACTGTATGGCATGTCGGTTAAGGTATTAGCTGGTTATAAATTTGTGATTTTAATAGCCTCTTGTTTTAAAGCGCTATCCTGCATTTTAATTAACGCAGGGTTTTTCTTTGACTTCCATGTTAGTAATTAGGTGCTCTATTTTACATACTGTTGGATGCACTGCTAAACAAACACCAATACTAGAACTGAAAAATAATATTCATTCACTTATACACTGTGAAGTGGAGGTCTTAGTTATATCATACCGTATGCAAAACAGGACATTTGTAACATTAAAGCACAATCTTGTTTTACAGGAATAACTTATTTCTCTTTTCACAGAGAGATGTAAATACTTCTGTCAACACTGTTGAGGATTCCAGAATTAATACAAAGTTTTTAAACACTGTTTATGATGCCTTAATAAATACTGTAAGTATGACAAGTTTATCCATTTCAGATGTTCTTGTACAGTTAGATTTACTGTAATGGGTAGTTTAGCCAGTACTTGCTGCAGAAATCATCTATGTGAATCCATGTTGACAACTACATACATTAAAATGAATTCTTAGGCCTTAGCAGGTGCAGTAGTACAGAACAAAATCATGATTATGGATCTTTTACCTTAAAACGGAATGATCCTCATTGGCCATAAACACTTAACCCCCTTTTAGCTGACCGTACAAACATCCTGCTTTCCTTACCAAAGCTTTCATCAATCGAGTAGCTATCAGTAGAGCAGGGTCTGTGTAAGGGGTCATTTGAAACAAAACTATATAGTGTAGCAATATACTGCTACCCATGTGTCATTTCTGCAGTATGGTGACCTTATTTACATCATTTTTTTTTCTTACAGTATGTAAAAGTTTATCGGAGGATGCATTTTTACTTAATGAAATACAAGAGCCACTGTAGCAAAGTTACTACAGGCATCATCAATTCAAACCAAGTTAAAAAAAAGCAGAGGGTTGCATTTATTGAAATTCGGATGTTTAAAATATGTAGATATATTGATATAGGCAGATAAAATATCTGTAAATCCTAACTTTTCCTGTGACGTCACAATGGGTCCCATCCCTCCGTCCACCTTCCAAGACTGGTTGGTTATTTATGTGACAGAGGATCCTACTCACTAGTAGGTCTAGAAGATGCTCAAGGTAAATTTTTACAGGAAGTTAAGATTTGCATACAATGTCAGTTGCCTATACCTGTGAATCTACTGATCATTTTGTCATAGTTTTCACTAAAAGGTAACCTCTGCTTATGTATATTCACATCCCATGCTCACTTTACATTGCCCTGGTTTATTTTAAACATGTCATTTCATGACTATTAAAATAATGTTTTATTTTACCAGGCTCAAGATATCCAGAAAACAGTGCTGAAAGGGATTATTAACAGTCTGTTAAGGGAATGGAAAGGGTAAGAGAAGTTCGCTGTCTATACCTTATAATAAAACATCACTTTTTTTTTAGTGCCGTTTTCTGTTTTTTTAAGAACTCTGGGGGGAAAAAAATCTTAACCCTTGCATGTTGGCTACCCGCACACTCCAAGGGTTAAGTGATCATTTTCCCCTAGATGCCAAAATAACAAAGTAATACTCACCTGAACCTCGTAGCCGGTTGGCGGTTACAGAGCACTCTCCAGCCTGTTTCCTCCTCCGATTCAGATTATGCCCCTCAGTGTCCTCACCGAGTATTGGATGTGATGACTCACAGGACATTACACCGCTGGAGTGGAGGAGGAGTGAGGCTGAAGGGACTGAACTGACCACCCAGCTTGGAGGATCAGGTGAGTATAACTTTTTTTTATTTTCGCACCTAGACGAAAACGAGCACTTAACCCTTGCAGTGGACTGCCAATGGCAGGCCGTGTATACACAGTGGCTGGCCGGGAGGTAGTTAATAACCAAAAGATGGCAGTAAAAAAGTTATATTTTAGCATTCTTCTTTAACTTATATCTATAGCCTTAACATTTTTTTCTAGTTATGGCTAAAGTGGGGAATGGCGAAAACTCCTGTCTTTACTTTTCCACATTGTGGAGATTTCCCTTCACTTTCAGTCCAAAAGCCACAACAGAAAGTGAGAAAATCTCTGGGAAGATTAATCTCCTCTTAGACAGTATTCACTGGAACATGAGTCCCCATTGATATAGTCCCTCTGTTCTCCTGTTCTAGTGACAACTGTACAATTTTAGATTTTTCCATTACTTTCCATCTCAGTGACCGTAATCACCAGGAGAAAGAGAGAGCATTATCTTCTACTGCAACAGAACAAGAAAAAAAGGAGGAAAAAGGATGGAGGCTTTATTTAAAGAAAGCTCTATCTGTCCCCAAAAAAGGGTATAAAATTCATTTCAGTACAGCGCTGCATGACAGAATAAATGTCAGTCAAAGTACCGCAGCGCTGAATACTGAAAAATGGCCTGGTTATGAAGGGGGTTTAACACTGCGGATGTCAACTGGTTAAGTCATCAAAAAATTTTGGTTTCATGAATATAAAAGAGCAATTTGTTATTACTGCACTTCCTAAACCTGGCTCTAGTGAAAATATGTTTTACCTGTGATAGATTGGGGAAGGGTTAGACCCTCTGAGTATTTTATTGTAGTTGGTGCCATAGTGTCTCCATTACACCTGTTTTCCCGCATTTTTTGTCCTGAGGTCTCAGAGATTAAAAGTGCTGTTACAGTTCAGTTATAGCAGTTTACGTTCTCATTGATAATGTGTTGTGAGACTTTTTGCATTCAACCCAATAAATATTATGCCGTGCAAGACATTTACATTTGAAATTGTTTTATTAGGCCAAGAACAAAGGATGACCTTCGGGCCTATTTTATCCTAACACAGGTCAGAAGATTTTTGACTAGTTTCTAATTTATTCCATGTTTTTCTGAAGTGGAAAAGTTTACATTTCTAACTTCTTTATAATTGTTTTTTTTTTTTAAAGAATCCACAGTTCAGCAGCACCTCTACTTATGTCATCTACGCACATCTTCTTAGACAAATCGCCACACTATCAGACGCGGACCACAATTTATTGATACATTGGTTCAAAAAGTAAGGACATTTCTTATTTATGGTGAACTTCATCAAGGATTTTTCTTGGACAGGGTAGGGGGGGCGGAATTGGTATGGAAAAGGAAGAGAAAATGACATAGCTACTCATCCCTGGCATTTGTGTTACTTGTTCTGCCAATTTCCTTACCATGACAATTACGCACATGCTGCAAACACTATTTTTGAAGCAAACACCTTCATCTAGTTCATGCAAATAATATGTTTTCTGCCCTGTAGCCAGAAGATATGCCTTACAACTAGTTACATCCACTGACGATTCACCCACTCAAAGGTTACTAGTGCTAATGTCAGTTTCAGTTTGAACAGTGCAAAATTTTAGTTATTTTACTCAATTTAGTTGGGGAAAAAAAAGTGGATTAGGGGACCACACATAGCATTGACGGAGTTAACACATTTTTTTTCCATGCATTGATGTACATTGCCCTAAGGCAGTCCATTGTAATGAATGAGCTGGCAATGCACCAAAACATCCCAAAAATAATCAAGCACAATTGTTACCAACGCACCGTGTTGCATTATCATGCCGTGTGCACGCTGCACTACAATTCTGTTGAAGCTTCACTGCATTTATGTGTTGGGGTGCCGTTAAAAACGAATGGCACTGCAGTGTGCTAACACACATAGTTTGCATTAATGTGTGTTGCAGCAACACGCACTTTTACACAACACACTACGGAGGGAAAATGTGTTTCAGCACTTGCTAGCTAGCATTAGCAGTCTACTGCACAATTTTTTAGTCTAATGCTAATGTTTAGTGTTTTCCATTTGAAAATAAATAATGCATTAGGGAAGGTTAAATTCTTTGTTTCTTTTGCTAGGGTGTCACCAAAGCGTTTTAAGCAACTGGTTGACCGATTGCTACAGTTCATATCCTTGCGCCTCTTTCCTGCAAAGCCTGAAGAGTTCCCACCAGCAGCAAAATGCACGTGGTGGATTTCATCTGCAACCAAAGCGCTAACTTTGTTAAGTAGGTTGAAAGAATAATGTTTGCTGGTCATAGCACTGCTAGTTATTAGCATATTTGCTCTAATGTGTATGTTCACAAAAAAAAGATTTTTTCATTTTGGTAGATGCTTGCTAATTGATTTACTCAAGTTCTTACCTCTTGCAGCCATAATGACGGGATATCATTGTTCCTGTTAAATATTTAGTGCACATTACACAAGGATATTACAAAAAGAGCATGACTCAATAGAAACGAGTAGACATGGAGTAGGTTACTAGGTTATTTTGGCTGGGTGATCAGTTCAGCCTAGCATTTACCCATGAATGAAATATGTTTTAATTTAAATTATTCTTTGTCTATATGGTCTCACAGTGCTTACAATTAAATTTCCATATATACAATTACTAGGATTAAAAGAAATGTAATGAAGGTTGAAGGTGGATATGAAAGCATCTCATTCTATAATGATAAACCATTCTGAACATTTTCAAGATACGACTTTTAGCCTATTATAATTAGTCAAAAGTTTTCTGATTAGACGTTGTGTGTTACATTGCATTGCACCTTACTCTACTATATATCAATGCTTTTATTTAAAATGACCCTATTATTAGCAATATACTATGGCAGATACCGTTAACCGTTACCAAGTAGATTGTTGACTTTACCATAGTTGGACAGGCAAACATTGGATCTTCACCTTTATCTGTAGGCACTGTTTGAATGGAGATCCAATGTTTGCCTGTCCAGATATGTAAAATAAGTCAACAATTTCCATCGGGTTTTACTTATTTTCACATGATTGTATAATCTGCATGGTCACCTTTTTTTCTAAACTAGTCACAGGCATAGGCCCATAGGGTGTACTATGGTACTGTACTTGGTCATAAATAGTCCTGACTCAGTTTGATACTCAGGCAAGTATCGGGTCAAGTAGGCACTCCTTCAGAAAACACCAAGAAGTATGACCCTTCTCTTTTGTCACTAAGTAGAGGAAAGAAGGTGGTTAACGGCCTGTGCTGCTTTAGTCTGTTGGGTGACTTACAGTCATGGTGCTATAGGACAGGCCTTTTAGACATTTACCTGTCTATGGCCACTCTTAGATACAGTATATTACCACTGCCTAAACTTAGATTATTGTCACTGAGATTTTTTTTTGCTCCCACAGATGCTGCAAACTCTCTGTGCAATCCACCAATTATTCCTTTCACCGACTTCTATAATTCCACTTTGGACCATATTGATCTTATGGAAGACTATCAAACCTGGCAGTTTTATGGTAACACTCACAGGTGGGTACTTAAATTTAATTAGACTTTATTCTTACAATAGATGCTATTTATTGTTTTTCATTAAAACCTCAACAGATATAGGGGTGTATCTATAATATTTTTACCTAAGATGCAACCAGTGTGTAAATTAATCTTATGTGGAAATAAGGTAAAGGTTATGAATGTTATGAATATTGGGTGAAAACAATGAGAAATACACCGAACAGTAATATAAAAAGGTAATTCAAGTGTTTGGTTACCCTACTGTTTTTCTAATGCATGGTTGAAAATAAATGGTTGTTATGGGCATCTACTCCACTTGTCCTTGTAATTAAATCCCTAGTTAAGGATTTCAAATGTATGCATTGGGAAATAGAAGCAGTTTGTGTTGCTTTAAACAAAACTAAGTTTCACATTTATTGAGTCACATTTATTAAGTTTAGTGTGGGATAAAAATAATTAATTTACCTAGCTGTACTCTAGTCACAAGACTTGGCCCAGTACCTCCACAGCATGCCAAAAAACACTAGGCTGATTCCTGCTACATGCGCCCAGCAGACATTTTTGAGAATAAGGGAGCAGCAGCTCTGGTGCACCAGTAATGCCTGAGCTTTAAAACAAAAAAGTTTTATACTATAGCAAGAGGCCAGCAGTAGAGAAAGGAATTAAGTGATCAGTTGTGGTTATGAAAACCAGTTAGGTGGTGTTTGCAATCGTGAAGTACTAAACTGGAGGGGAAAAAAAACAGTTACCCACAGTGGTATTTAAAAGAGAAGTATTGGGAGAATAAAAAGTACTCTTCCTAATACTCTGAGTCGGCGTGTGACATTGCAGCTTTCACACGCCGGCTCTATAGCTCGAGAACTGAGAGTGATCACTAACCGCTGATCGCTCAACTCATGGCTTTTTCCCTGCAGAGACTGACAGTCACCGCTTCCTGCAGGGATTCCCCCTCCCCTCTCTGTTCCTCTAGTGCTCACTGGAGGGTCAGACAGGAAAGGGGGTGCACACAGCCTAGCGAGGCAGTGCCAGTTGTCAATCAGGCAGTGGGGTGGATGCCGACAATATTGTCGGGATCTTTCCTGGCTGCAGCGCAGCTCTGCACTGTCAGCTGATAGCGGGCAGGAGCCCACTCTTTGCTGCTGAGTTTGGGTAACAGGAGGGCATTTAATGTCCTCCTGTGACCCAAAAGAAAACTAAAGCCAAAAAAAAGGTTTGGCTTTAGTTCCCTTTTGTTGTAAATAGATAGATGACCATTCCATACATTCCATACTTCTTTACATACACTCCTCCTTATTCTTGATTTTCCCAAGATGCTAACCAAATGGGCCCTAACTACAAAACTGTGAATTACACCACAACATTCCAGTAAACACTGTGGTACAGGTGAGAGAAGATATCATGGTGAGCTATAGTGAATCAGGTAGTAAGAAGAGTGCAACCTGGATAAGTTGGCACAGTCAGGCAAGTCAAGTGCATCATAATGAGTCATTAGTAGTAGTGGGAGACAGTATAAAAGCAGACAATAGGCACTATCCTTGTCGCACTCCTTATCGCTATGTCCCTTGTAGTGGGGGGTGCTCGCAGTGACTGCGGATGGCGCCGAAAATATCAGCAAAATTGTAGAAATGTCACCAGCACACCAGTCCTTTTAGGATAGCAAAAGCTTCATTTATTGAAGTTTTTTTGTCATATGACCAAAAGCAGGGGCACAACTTGATTCTTAGTTCAGAGGTCATTATAAAACTAGTTTAGGGCATTTGGCACCAGACATCTGAACAGTGGCAGATAACATAGGTAGCTAGGGGAACCAAAGCCATCTATCAGGACATGTAGGAGGTTCAGATACAGGGCAAAAGGTTACTGTAGGTGACTGAGTGATTATTTAAGCCCAACTGAAGTCACAGAAATAGATAGGCAGTTGGACATTGTAATAACAGCCTCCATTTTCATAGTCTTAACTCAACGTTCCTGTTACAGCAGTTGTACAGGTTATCAGGATATGACTGCCTAATGTAATAAGCACCAAAAAAGACCCTGAACACTCAGTAATTCACACAGACTATGTCAGACACACCCTCTCACTTGCTATACAAATCTATGTAAGGACTCTTTTGTTGAGGGATGTGGCTGTCATTCCACTAAGCCAGCACAGGGCATTGCAACTTGAGGACACAAAGCAAAATGTTCACTGACATGCAAGACACGCACATTAGGAAGGACACCCCAATGCATATAAAATGTATTAACCAACACACTTACACTTCAGATCATTGCAATGCATGTGAGAAAATGTACATGTGGTGCACTGCTTTGCCGAAAAGAAGTGCAGGTGTGTTTTATTGTGTACTGAGACTTGTTAAAGCACATCTACAGGCACAGTGTTTTTTATATTTTTGAAAACTTTTAATAATTCCTACAGATGCTACATCAGAATCCTTGCTACAGATGTTACTTATTCACAGTCCAACATGCCCAGTACAAACACAAAGGAAAATGGCAAAAATAATACAGATTTTTTAATAATGCATAATATATTGTTGAACAATGCTAATGAAGGCTTGGGTTCAACATTTAACAATCCACTTATGTTTTTAGGTTTTCATTTTGTCAGTTTCCCTTTGTCCTCTCCATTGCTGCAAAAAAAGTCATCATCCAGAAGGACTCTGAGCAACAGATGATCAGCATTGCAAGAGTAAGTCGGGCTTTGTTAGTCCTATATATGTCATTTCAAAATGATTGTTGTAAGGGCCCACACCATTGCACTAATGCAATTTATGTGTTGGTAAGCTGCGGTGCTATTAATTTTAAATGGTACCAAAGTGCACTGCAATGCATGGTAATGCACTACTGTCCTTTGCGGTGTGCTATGTTACTAAAAATGCAGCAGGTTCAGCTTGTTGGTGCAATTGGCAACCCTTTCAACTGAATCGGCTGCCTTAGAGAACTAGGAGGTGAGTGATTTTCACTCAAACCTCATAGTTCGAGCTGATGTGTGACAATTAAACTGTCACAGGTCGGCTCAATAGATCGGGAAGTGAGCGAACACATACTGTCGCTCGCTCACTTCTCAATCATGTGCCTGCAGAGCAGAGAGCCGTGACTCACTCACGCTGACTGGCGGAACGGACGAGGGAGGGGGCGGGTACAGCTGGCTCTGCTTCTAGATAGGCAGAGCCAGCTGTCAATCACGCAGCTGGGTGGATCTCGACAGTAATGTCGGGATCCATCCCTGCTGCGGCAGTCTCAGTATACCGCGAGCTGTAGCTCGTGGTATACTGAGCTTTGGTCACGGGAGGACGTTTGTGTCCTCCCGTGACCCTTAGGAGAACTATGGAGAAAAACACTTACCCCGCAGTTCAGTTCCCCTTTAATACAATGCATACTAATGCAATTTGATTTCTTACAATAAGTTTCTATGAAATTTGCAACCAAACTTAAATTAATTTAAATTCTTTATCTCTCTCTCTCTGTAGTAAGAGGAAGGGTAGAGATCATTAATGTAAACAGTAACATTGTGATCGCTGCTATCAGTCATCACAGCAATCACATATTACAGGGTCAGGGACACTGTACAGGGCTTGGTTCTGTACAGTGTCTCTGTGTACTGAGCGGCGCCCAGCAGCCATTTGTAGTAGGACATTTATGGTCGCCTTCCAGAAATAGAAATTCACCTCCCTGTTGTTTTTTTACAATACGGCGGCAGGAAGGTAGTTTAACACAAAAAAACGATAAAAAAAAAATACATGTTTTCACAAGACTAGCAGTCATTTCTTAGGCCTGGTTCACACCTGTGCATTTTACAGCGCGTTCCTACGCTCAACATGTGAAAACCAATAATTGCCGATGGGCAGGGTTCCCACCTGGGCGTTTTACAGCGCGTTCCTACGCTCAACATGTGAAAACCAATAATTGCCGATGGGCAGGGTTCCCACCTGGGCGTTTTACAGCGCGTAGGAACGCGCTGAAAAACGCCCTACGCCCAAAGAAGTACATGAGCTTCTTTGGGGCGTTTTCATTGGTATTCCTGAGTGTGGATTGGGGTTAATAAAGCGGTAACCCCGAGCCACACTCGGGAATACAGCGTACAGGCCTTACCTTGTCTGCGATCCCTGCTGTGTCCTCCGGCGGCTGCCGACTTCCGGGTTCCGTCCCTTGCGAGCGGCCGCGTTGCAGGGGGGCGGAGACGGCGGGATGAACGAAAAAACGTGCTAAAAAACTAGCAGAAAATATACGCGCAGGTGTGAACCCAGCCTTCGTGTACACATTACAAACTCTACTGCACTCATTGGTGATTTAAAACCACTGGTTTCATCAATGGAAATATTTAAACAGGAATGCTTTTCTGTTTAATTGAAAATAAATTCTTAGTAGAGCGGTTTAGATATTTAAAAATATAATCTACAACCATTTTGTGTTGGTTTCTAAAGCACTGAGGGCTGGTATAATCCAGTCCTGGTACCAGAAAAAAAAACGATGTATAATTGATTATCTCTCCCAGTCATGCTTTTAGGTAGGGATGTCCAGATACCAGTGCCGATACTTGGCATTTTCATGAAAACTACCAGGGTTGCAGCTGGGACCTGGTTCTGGCGCTCCACCACTGTCCTGAAATCATTATTCTGTAAACAAAAATGTATCAGTACTTGTATCTGTAAGTACTTGGGCAAGTATCAGAACTTGTACTTGGAAAAATTGTATTGGTGCATCCCTTTATATTTATTTTAAAAAATGCAATAAAATGGGGATGTACAAATCCCAGGAGCTCCGTATGCTCCTTAAAAATAACACCTGCCTATATTTTTCTAGTCTAGTCCTGGAACTGGAAAAGTATCTGTACTTGTACCGAGTACCTGCACTTGGTATCAGAAGATCCCTACTTTTAGGTCATTAGCAGTCAATGCAAACCATGTTGTGTCTGATCTTCCACAGTTGAAAACAATGATTTTTGCATATACGAGGATACCATAAAAATGACAAGGCTTTGTAATGCCTATTCCCTCAAACTGCATTGGGGATAATGTGTCAAGTTCAAATATACATGTATAATGTTTTTAGGGGACTTTGGTAAAGGACAGTTTGCAGTGTGGGGTCAAGACAGAATATTTTAGGGCAAACTTTGGAGAAGGAATATGGCAAGCGTAATGTGTAAAAGACACAGTGCTATATGTTCCCATTCTGCCGATCAATTGGATAAAGCTCTCAAAAAGTCAGTTTTGGGAAGACTTCCCTATAGGCTTTAATAGATCTTACTCTTGATGGAGCTAAAGGAAAACACAGACTGATTCCAGTCACAGAAAAGAATCAATAACGCAACCCACAAGGTCGCGGTGGCACACAGTATTATTATTATTTTGCTTTCCATGTCTCCTGACACATTCTGAGCAGAATTGCTTTGTAAAGTGAACTTATCACACACCTAATGCATCAGTATTCCTCTATGAGTACACAGTGCTTAGTTCACTAGTTCACAGCTGTGTCCCTCTTTTTATTTTGTTATATTAGGGAAATCTAAATTTGAGTTCAATAACTGTCTGATGGAACTCGACATTATCTGATTTACAAGCTGCATATCATATCAGGCATTTAATACTGGGGAATTAGGATTTAGCTTGTGACCCAGCGCAGCATTCACCAAACATCTTTTTCATTCATTAACATATTCCCTTTAAAGCTAGGAACACACGGGTGATTTTTAATAACACAAAACGTGATTTCATTGCTACACATGTGGAAAATGGTTCCCTATGGCATGAGGTAGTGATTAATTGGTAATGATCACACAATGTTCCCAATGTATGAAATCACTAATACATCCTACATTACATTGGTTCCACTACAATTACTACACTACTGTACTACACTTACTGACACAAAGAAAAAAGCAGGGAAGCTCTGTAACGTGCAGCAACCAGTTGTACACACTTTGGTAGTTAAAGGAGAACTATGGGGTGAGTGATTTACATCCCTATAGTTAGAGCCATTGAGTGATCTTTAAACTGTCACACGTCGGCTCTATTGATCGGGAAGTGAGCGAAAATGTAACGCCGCTCGTTCACTTTGATCATCTCACCCATCATCTCCCTGCAGAGAGTAGTGACTGACAGTCACCACTCCCCACGGGGATTCCCCCCTCCCCTCTCCGATCCTCCAAGCACTGACTGGAGGGACGGACAGTGGAGGGGGTGGGCACAGCTGGCTCTGCCTTGAGAGGCAGAGCCCGCTGTCAATCAGCCAGCTGGGTGGATCTGGACAGTATTGTCGGGATCCGTCCTGGCTCTGGCGCGGTCAACATATAGCGTGCAATAACCTGCTATATGCCGAGTTTTTGGTCACGGGAGGAAACAGTACATGTCCTCCCGTGATCCTGAGGAGAACTATGGGAAAAAAATAAACATTGCCGCATAGTTCTCCTTTAAGGACACCCTGTCACTATGCATTTCACCAAAATATATTATGCTTGCCGAGTGCCATCACGGTGGATGTAATGTCAGCAGCCCCAGCAGACTCAGAGCTGTCACGCAAGTGACAATCTATAGTATTCTCCTTCCCTTCTTCCCCCAGAGCTACAGATCAAGGTATGAGGATGGGCATTAGAGTTGGGTAAGCACACACAGTAATTAGACTCTCCCAGCAGAGGAAAGGGCTATGACGTACAAGGAGGGAGGGGACTGTTCTAGGAAATTGACACTTTCTGGAGTAGTAATTTTTTAGTAAGTAATTGATTTATATCTCTACACTTTACACACACATATACACATACAGTACATATCTATCTTAAAGCAAAAATTTAATCGTTTTATAACTTGTCTTTTATCTCTACAGCAAAGCCTTGTGGATAAAGTAGCGAGGCGGCAAAAGCCAGATATGAATATGTTGTTCCTTAATATCAAAGTGAGGCGGCTCCAATTGGTCAGCGATTCGCTTGATGAGGTATTACTTTTAAAAAACGTTATCCTTTGTTAGATAAACTGACAAAGGGTATATGACCTTAAATTATAATAATTGTAGACACTAAGGATAAAAAGTTCTGTGTGCCTTCATCAACCAGTCAGCTTTTTACTGGCTTAACTATTAATCAAAGAAAGCTGGGGGCTGACACAGGTCATAGAATATCATTGCAATATTTCCATAAACAAATTACATTAATATAGTAATTTAAAGAAGAAGAAACAAGATCATACTAAACAGGCTTCTACAATGAATAAGTGTGTGAAATAAAACATACTATACAATTAGAAACTACACTCTACAATAACATTGCCTATACTATAGTAACATAATTTAAACAACAACCAAAATATTGTTCAAACCACACTAATTAAAACAATGCGTTTTTGCTTGAGTGCTTGAAGCGTTTTCAGTTTAAATCAATGGAAAACATGGAACCGCTCAAAGAAAAGAAGACACATCACCTCCAAATAGCATTACTTTATTCAGCATGTGCATGAATCAGTCCATTAACACAGCGTGAATGCTTCACAGCATTAGCAATAAAAGGCTAAACTTTAATCACACAAAAGCCAGTCCTCTTATACTCCAGGGTCATAACATGGTACACACTGTAGCTCTGCTCGATGCATTTAGTCAATCAAAACTGTCAAAGCTATAGGGGATTTTATTATAGAGGTGCAGTTTCTAATTGCAGGGATGACGCAGCCTGGAGAGGATTGTCAGGAAAAGGCCATTCAAAACGTGGTTGGGACTTTCACAAGGAGTGGACTGAGGCTGGAGTCAGTGCATCAAGAGCCACCACACACAGACGGATCCTGGACATGGGCTTCAAATGTCGTATTCCTCTTGTCAAGCCACTCCTGAACAACAAACAACGTCAGAAGCGTCTTACCTGGGCTAAAGAAAAACAGACCTGGTCTGTTGCTCAGTGGTCCAAAGTCCTCTTTTCTGATGAGAGCAAATTTTGCATCTCATTTGGAAACCAAGGACCCAGAGTATGGAGGAAGAATGGAGAGGCACACACTGCAAGATGCTTGAAGTCCAGTGTGAAGTTTCCACAGTCTGTGTTGATTTGGGGAACCATGTCATCTGCTGGTGTTGGTCCACTGTGCTTCATTAAGTCCAGGGTCAACGCAGCAGTCTACCAGGAGATTTTGGAGCACTTCATGCTTCCTTCCGCAGACGAGCTCTATGGGGATGCTGACTTCATTTTCCAGCAGGACTTGGCACCTGCCCACACTGCCAAAAGCACCAAAACCTGGTTCAATGACCGTGGGATTACTGTGCTTGATTGGCCAGCAAACCCGCCTGACCTGAACCCCATAGAGAATCTATGGGGCATTGCCAAGAGAAAGATGAGAGACATGAGACCGAACAATGCAGAAGAGTGAAGGCCGCTATTGAAGCATCCTGGTCTTCCATAACACCTCAGCAGTGCCACAGGCTGATAGCTTCCATGCCACGCCGCATTGAGGCAGTAATTTCTGCAAAAGGGGCCCAAACCATGTACTGAGTGCATATGCATGCTTATACTTTTCAGAGGTCTGATATTCTTCTATGTACAATCCGTGTTTTATTGATTGCATGTAATGTTCTAATTTTCTGAGATTGTGAATTTGGGGTTTTCATGAGCTGTAAGCCATAATCAACCCAATTATGACAAATCACGGCTTGAACTATCTTGCTTTGCATGTAATGAGTCTATCTCATATATTAGTTTCACCTTTAAAGTTGTATTATTGAAATAAATGAACTTTTGCACGATATTCTAATTATTCGATATATATATACACACACACACACAAGTACTGATATTTGTTTTACTGAGCTAAGATGTTCTGTAAACTGATAGAAGTAACTTTTATCAAAACTGTTCATGTGTAACACTACTCTGTTTTCTCAGCTTACTAGAAAACGGGCCGACCTGAAGAAAAAGTTGAAAGTTACTTTTGTCGGTGAAGCTGGTCTTGACATGGGTGGCCTGACTAAGGAGTGGTTTCTCCTGCTGATCAGACAAATTTTCCATCCTGACTATGGTAAGTCAAGGACCACTCTTTAGTGCTCTAACAGGGTGCGGTGCTTTCAGATGATCATATCATACTGTCTGTATTTTGCAAAATGATTAATATTTTTTTTTTTTTTTTTAGGTATGTTTACCTTTCACAAAGACTCAAGCTTTCATTGGTTTAGCAGCTTTAAGTGTGATAACTATTCAGAGTTTCGTCTGGTTGGAACTGTATCCTTTACGTTTTATAAAAAATACATGATATACACAAGGCACTTTACCAGGCAATACACAGACATAGTTGGTAGTCTATCTAGTGCAAATTAGAATGTCTCTTATTTAGGGATTGTTCAACCCAAATGCAGACCAGATCTGCATGAGTTTCTGCACACGCAGTGCAGTGTGTTATACTGTGGTTTTTGCCGCGTTTCGGGCCGTTTTTGGTTAAAAAAAAAGTTGTAGTTTAGAATGGGCTTTCAGTGCGTTCCAGGGCGTTTGCATGCGTTTTTGTTGAGTTTGCATGCGTTCCAGAGAAGGTAAAATAGGGCGTGCTGCAGTGTTTTTACATACTCTAGAACTGAACGCTGCGGTGTGAACTAGAGCACAAAATACCATTAGAATACATTGGACGCAGTTTTGACGCGGTCTGCAACTTCTCTGCTCCTGGAACGTGCTTGGTGTGAACAAGCCCTTATCCAAGGATTTGTAGCAACTTTACACACACCTCAGGTGCAGGGAATGATGTTATGTTGGCACAGGGCTACTATTAAGCAGCACAGGTGGTGATGCTGTGTTGATAAATCTTCATTTCTGTTCTTCCTTTTTTTTTGTGTACCTTTTTTACTTTTGACACATGATATTGTAAATATTCTATATAATGATAATGCAGCGCTATAGAAAACAGTGGCCCAAAATATATATACCATACTACAACAGCAAATAAAAGAAAAGTGTCCATAAACAATATATATTGTATAAAGAGTCCCATGTAGAAATGTATAACACTGTGAAGTGATCCAATTATTATAGGCGTGTTCCAGTGCTTCACTCCACACATCCAAACGATCAATGAACAAATTTTCAGTGTAAAGCCGTGCTAAGTGTGGATACGGAAGCACGGGTGTGCACTGAAAGTTCGTTCATTGATCACTTAGATGCGTGGAGTGAAGCACTGAGGCACACCTATTACATATTTATATATGTAGTATGTTTTTTTGTATATTTTGAACCACTGTTTTCTATAGCACTGCACTATCATTATGTAAATTTTTTTTGTGTGTATTTTCACATTTAAGTGTCAGCAGTTAGTTAATTATTCACATTAGATTAGCGTGGAAACTTATAACAACATTGTATATATTGTATGTCCCAGAAATCACAGCATTTCAAAGTTCTCTGTGTATTTCTTTAATATATGTTCAGCAATTAGAATTACTTGCTTCTTGTTTAACCACGGTATTCTTTCCTATCTAATATAATATATATCTTATAGATTGTCCATCAATGCTGACAACAAAATCCAACAAATACGGTTGCTAAGCACCAGCCCCAAACATCTAATTTGTGCAGGGGATAAAGGTGTTGATAGAACCACCATGAACAGATAGGGATTTAAGTTTTAATGCCCCAGCCAATCAGTGCCTGACTAGATATCTTTAAGCCATATAAGTCATGGATGATTCATACAATGACTTACTTCTTTATAATTGGCCTGTGTGTGGGCACCTTAATACAAACTCTAACAAACTCCTTAGAGGAAAGTTCTGAGATGTCACTCATTGTTTCTTCTCCAGCCACTTACAATTTTTCCAACTCATATTTTCTCCTGGGAAATTATTTAATCTTTAGACAGATTTATTTTTAGCATAGTGAACCTTTGCTGTTTTTACTTTAATTTGGATTGTCCATCAAAGTTCAGCAAAGAGCAAGAAGTTCTACTTTATCAATGAGTAATACATTTTCACATACAAGTAACAATTTATGGCACAAACATGTCTACTCTCCTTCCAGTAATACAAGTGTTTATATGTTTAGATATACAGTAATGCACAGTATAAAACTAGGCACAAAATATCTTCCAATAAATAATTGGATTTTTACTTAACCTTGCAAGTTGATGGGACTGGCTGTGTACAACAGCATCACTCTAGATATTCGCTTTCCACCCTGCTGTTACAAGAAGCTGCTAAGTCCTGCTATAGTACCTTGCGATCAGAACATGCCAGTGGGCATTGCAGCTGTCACTCTGGATGACCTATATCAAATTATGCCGGTAAGTTTACCTTTCGCTTTCCTTCTTACACAAACAAGAGTTAGAACAATTGGTGCTGGTTTAATTAGTTAAGCTGTGTAAGTTTGGTGTAGGATCATATATGAGATGTATTCACAAGCACAGAGTGACCCTGGTTGATTTATGATTAGATGCTTGTGTAGAGAAGTCTAGATCCAGGCCACATTGGGGTCAGCTGACTAAATGTGGCCATACACTAATATTTTAAGCCACAGGAGCCGTTAACGGTTTGTTGTTTCATCAGGACTGTTTTCTCATAAAAATGTATATAGATCTTGTACACAAATATCACAAAGTTTGTTTATTTTCACCTGAAGTCATTCATTTTCCCTCAATTAATAACTCCTAGAACTTCACATTACGGGCTTGTTCACACCAAATGCAGACCAGATCTGCATGAGTTTCTGCACACGCAGGGCAGTGTGTTATGCCGTGTTTTTGATGCGTTCCGGGCCGTTTTTGGTATAAAAACATTTTTGAAATTTTTTTTGTTTGTTTTTTAGTTTAAAAAGGGCTTTCAGTGCATTCCAGAGCGTTTGCATGCGTTCCAAAGCAGGTAAAATAGGGCTTGCTGCAGTTTTTTTTACATGCTCTGGATCTACGCTGCGGTGTGAACTAGAGCCCAGAATACCATTGGAATACATTGGACGCAGTTTTGATCCGGTCTGTAACTGCTCTGCTCCTGGAACGCCCTTGTGAGCAAGCCCTTAATGCAATCAGAGACTAGAAGTATTTTAACATTAGCAAAAACTTTCTTGATTAGTTTTGGAAACATCAGATGTGGTGGTTGTCTCAGTGAGATTTTCCCCCATATTTCCCAGTCTGCAAGACACCCATCCCTTGGGCAGGAAATTAAGGGAAATCTGACTAGTGGGGGGCATAGACAATAATAATTCAAAAACCAGTGAGAGGTCATAAAATATATTTTTATTTGTATCTGAGATCTGTTGAAAAGACAGGAATTTAGAAGAATTCTCAGCAGGGACATGTCCAACGATACATACCTGATAGACAGTTCAAACCTTTTCTACTATTATATAAAAAAAAAAAATATTGACTGCACTCGGCCCTTAGGGCTTATTCGCGCATTTATTTTCATGCAGGAGTTATAATCCTTATTCTGTCTTGGATGTGTCTAATGTAGCTTAGAAGAAGAAAAATGTAAATATGATTGGTTGCTTTGGTTAACAAGATTTTTTTCTTTTAGCGCACACCTAAAGCATGTAACTCAGTGTACTCTTCATGCTGTGCCAATTAAAGAGACAAATATAGTGTTGCCAAGTTCTTGGATAGTAAAACAGGACTCCATTCACACTATTTACACTATTAAGTTGCTGCTGTAGTGGCACTAATTTAGAAAGACATCCTAAAGAATAAACATAAGGTTCTATTTATAAACAATTATTGGGAGTCTATTCACAAAGCTAGTCGAAAGATCAGCCGAAGCTTTGGCTGATCCTTCGGCTAGCTTCGGTTGCGGGTGCCCTTCGGTTCAGTCGAACCAAAGGGCTGCTGTACGTGCTATTCACTATAGCTCGTACAGCTCCTGAAGGCTGGCTAGTGGCTTAGCCGAGCGAAGACATATGCTTCGGCTCGACTGAGCCAAAGTGACCGCCGAAGTGGGGCGAACGGCCGGCCTAAGGCCAGCCGCTCGCCATGCAAATGACAGCTGGGCGGAGCTGCCTCCGACAGCTTAGTGAATAACCCTGTTACAGTCTTTTGCCCTGTGACTCTCTGAACATCCATTCTGTGTCAGTAGTGGCAAGGACAAACATTCTTAGTATATTTTATTTTCAGGTTGAATGTAACATTTGGAAAATATCTAGTGGCCATACCATTATGGCCACTAGATAGAGCTGAGTAGCATAGGTAATAAGAATTTATTTCCTACATTCCTCATCTCCATCTAGTGGCCATGATAAGGTATTTTCCGTACTTTACATTCGACCTGAGAAAACAAAATACTAAGCAAGTTTATTTTTTGCCTCTTTTTGCACAGAACAAATGCTCACAGAACAAATTGATTACAAATAGACTCCATGGTGCATCACAATGCACATGCAAAACATCTGTGTATTCTGCATTGCAGTATATTGATAGCTACCTAAACACAACACTGTGAATGCAGGTTAAGTTTGTACCTTAGACATGTTTTTGTACTGTATAACATTTGTTTGTTTTTAGGAATTGGCTCATGGACTAAATGAACTGCTAACATATGAGGGCAATGTGGAAGAGGATTTCTATTCAACATTTCAGGTCTGTTTTAAAAGATTAAGATAAAACAGGCAGTCCCCGAGTTACAAACAGCCGACTTACATAAGACCCCTACTTACAAACGGAGGCTATTACTATACAGCAGGGACCCCAGGCTGCAGCCAAAGTGTACCGCGCAGCATTTCAGTAGTTGTAATGCTACCACGCTCGTGCTGACGAGGAGTGCCATCCTTTTTGGGTCTGGTTCATAGTACTGTACGTACATTACAGGAAGTTGGCTCTTGTTGGGACATGCAGACGAGGGGTGCCCGCCTTTTCCTCCGGGTCACTGTGAGGTTTTTACTGCGGTCTGTATCCTCATTAGAAAGATTTAATCTCACTTCCTAGGAAAGGAAAATTCACTCCTGTAGGAGTTATCATGGGAAAAAGGTGTCTCCACTGAAGCTTTAATCACCAATCCTTTTTTCCACGACAACACAAAATTTTCAAAATGCAATTGTCTCAGGGACAGAAATTGGGGGTAAATCTTCTGAAGACGTGTATCTAAACCGCTGTTTTTAACCTTAGCGGTGAGAATTTTTTTTGCATGCTGGCTGGTGAGTGTGCTGGAAAACATTTTGCTGTTGTACTGTATAAAGCCTTTCCATGTGCACCTTGCTGTAAAGCTGGTAACAAATTGATGAGTGCGTTTTCCATTTGTTTTGCTATCTTCTGAATAGGAGCACACACAGCAAAACAAACGTTACAGGGGGTTAACCCTTCCTTATGCTATCCAAAACGAAAAAAACACATTTGGGCTGGAGTTACACTTAAAAAATGTACCTGTTCCAACTTGCATACAAATTCAACTTAAGAACAAACCTACAGTCCCTATCTTGTTCATAACCCTGGGACTGCCTGTATATGTATTTCAATCATCTTGAGATAAATTAAAAGTAGTATTAAACTCTCAAACGGTTTTTAATAATGAATCCAGATCAAACAAATATACATTGCTCAGCAAAGCATTGCTTTACATTTTTGCCCAAGCACTTACAAGCATCATGTTTCTGAACAGCTGCTTCTAAGTCTCCCTGCTCAGCTTCCCTAAACTTCCTCTCCAGTACAAAATCACAAGGGACAGAGCAGACTCCAGCAACTGTTCATGTACTAGTTTAGAGAAATGAGGAGAGGGGGCCAGGGTGGAGGAGAGTAGCTTGATTTGCTGTGTCTGGGTGTTTGTGGATACAGTTGGTGTACCCATCGCACTCAGAGCCGCCGCTCCAAAAATGGAGGGTGGGTGCAGCAGGTGGCTTCTGACAAAATATCAGTAAAGGATGGACACTGGCGCTCCAAAGCAAGTTCAGTACATGTTTATTAACATACTAGTTGCAAGTAGAACACTCTAAACAACGTTTCGAGGTCTCACAGGATCCCCTTCATCAGGCAAACAAGTGACACTTGTGACGACACAGCTTACTAGCACACACAAGGGTGACTGCATAGCACTCTGAGTGAGAATGGAGTCACTCTTTAAGGCTGGGTTCACACCTGGGCGTATCGAATATGCGTGTTTGTCGCGCGTTTCATGCCGCGCGTTTTTACTGCGATTCGCGGTTAAAAAACACGCGTTTCCGAGGGCTACCTGGCTGTATCCCAATGGATACGCGCGGCAAATACGCCCCCAAAGAAGCTCCTGTACTTCTTTCGGCGTAGGGCGTTTTGTAGCGCGTTCATACGGCCTGTAATACGCCCAGGTGTGAACCATACCCATAGGAAATAATGGGATTTCGGTGTTTGAGCGTTTTGCAGAGCATAGGAACGCACTACAAAACGCCCAGGTGTGAACCGGGTCTAAAGGAAGTCAGGACCAGTGCTCAGGGGACCAGCTGCTCCTGCAGGAAACTCAAACTTTTAAACATCAAAGAGCATCATCCATTGAAACTGATTTCATCAGCATTTGAAGTAGCTTAGAAACCTTTTGACTTGAATATCACTTTAATTGATTGACTATTATGCTTCAGTTATGCATCTTAAAATATCCATGTTTTATCATGCGGCAGCAATATATAAATTTCCTAACTGTATATGTTTGCTAATCATTTATATTTCCCATTCAATGTATCTGCAAGAAGATGTTGTTATATAAATAAATAACATTAGTAATAAATAGTCACTCATCTCTTGGGTATCAACTAACATTCTAGAATCTAGATGCAATGATATGTTTTGGTAGATTTATAACATGAAATTATTTGCAAATTATTATTTTTTACAGGTCTTTCAAGAAGAGTTTGGAGTGATTAAATCATACAGTCTTAAACCTGGTGGAGATAAAATCCCTGTTACCAATCAGAATAGAAAAGGTATAGATATGTATTAAGAATTTATTAGTTTGTGCCTGACAAAATAATAGCAGAATTGTAACGTTTACAATAGGTTTTGTTTTATCTTTACAGAATATGTCCAGCTTTATGTGGACTTTCTGCTTAATAAATCCATCTACAAGCAGTTTTCTGCCTTCTATTATGGTTTCCACAGTGTGTGTTCCTCTAATGCATTGATGGTAAGCAAGACCAGATAAATAGGTTTGGAAATGTTGCAACAGTTAAAGATGTTATCACCATGAGATATCAGTTCAATATTCACAGAAGAAAACATTGCAAAATGGATAGTGCATTAGTTATGAAAAATATTTGACATTATGATTTATTTGTGTCAGAATTCAGACCAATTCCTTTAGTTTCAGCTTTCCCAGAGATGTACAAGACTTACTTTCTTGGGACATAAAACTTTAAGGCCTCATTTAATAAACAGTCCCCATTATAAAGCTCCAATTCTCAGTGATGGTAAACCATTGCGAACAATAAGGTTTTGGTACTAGTCTGAGTTTGTGAGTGAATTTGGACTGGTTGCTATGAGCTACTGCACCTAAATAATCACTCAAGAATGGCTTAGGGGGATTGTAGTCATATTAGTGCACTTGCAACAACACAGCTAAATACAGTTCGTGATACTATATTTGTACTAAAAGTTAATATTTTAGGACAAGCTTTCGGGGACCTACTCCTGTCTTTCTCCCCTCTGAATCTAGAGGTTCCTTAATTCCATTACTGTATGTGTGTGTGTGTGTTTGTGGGAAGACTTATCTTAAGAATGGAGTAGATGCCAAAAGGCTTGTCCTGAAAAAAAAAATTGTTTGTGCACATAAAAAGCTTTACAGATAATACTCCACAATACTCAAGAATAGCAAATCTTTGATGTATCTGAACAAAATCCACTGGGCTGATTTCAATAATGCAGCAAGGAAGCAAAGGTCGTTAGTAGAGCATATGGACTAGTTAGCCAGATGCTTTTCCATGGCTGCTTGCTATGCTCAGGGCTGGGTTTATTCCTGAAAGTTAGAAGTTGGATTTGAGCTGTCATTTTTCTTCATCATATTGGATCACCCTTTAAATGTTTATCAAATAATAGACAAGGTATTGCCCAAAGAACCACATTTGCATATTTAACAGTCTAATATAAGTTAAAACCTAAAGCCTTTCAATAGAGTTCCCATTTAAACTTTATATAACTTATAAAGGCAGGGATCGGTTAGCTAGGTCTTTTAACGATATACTTTTCCCTCTAGTTACTTCGTCCAGAAGAAGTGGAGATCCTTGTTTGTGGAAGCCCTGAACTAGATTTGCATGCACTCCAGAAAAATGCTCAATATGATGGATACCAGAAAACAGATCTTACAATCAGGTCAGCTTGGTTTATTCACTTAAACGTTTGAAAATTATTTGAGAAGATGACATTAAATGGATTGAAAAAGACAGGAGCTGCCACTGCTGGGTTTTTTTTTAAGTTGCAGGCTCCATGGTTGTCACTTTTATACTTACTTCACTATGTAGTATCAAACTGACCCAGACACTAGGCTGTCCTGGCAGAAATTACTTTATAACATATTACATCATGTCACTGCAGGACTGTTTTAAAGGATAAGTAAACTTTCAAACAAAGTTTTTCTTATCCTTTTTTCCACAAATCTTTCTCACTAACCCAGCTTCCCGCAGCTGCGGTCCACAGCATTGTTTACCTCCTGCCAGCCTGGATCTTCCTACCACTGTCCACATGTTTGTAGTAGCTCTCTATAGACTTCTGTTGAGGCTCTCTCCCAAGACAGGGAATGTTGAGGAGAGAAACTAATTAGACACTTAAAGTTCTGGGGGCTTAAAAATGGCACTTACATTACACTTGTTTATCTCGGCACTGGTTTAGAATGGTGCCTGAACCAGCAACAGCACTAAGCCCAGGAGCTACATTTATCAGTTTCTGGACTTGTAATCCTGCTGCAGAGTGCTCCTGTTTCCATACAGGGTGTTTTAATTGTGTTCTATTTTTGTAAGCTGTATTTATACAAGAATAAATTGTATACCGTATATACTCGAGTATAAGCCGAGTTTCTATAGAATGCACTGAACAATAGATTTACAATTATCCTCTGCTAATATGAATGGGTTAAATGATCCGTAGTACATGATATGTAGCCCTGTACCCCCTTTTCCACTTACAGAGCTAGGTTATTGTTTTTCTTTGAAATAAATATTCATGTAATTTTATTGGTATCTATCTTCATTTTGTACATTTACCAGTAGCTGCCTCATTTCCCACCCCAGGCTTATACTCGAGTCAATATTTTTTCCCAGTTCTTTGTGGTAAAATTAGGTACCTCGGCTTATATTCGGGTCGGCTTATACTTGAGTATATACGGTATATCTTAAATTTTCGGGCTGGTGGCAATTTTCTTTAGATTGGGTCACTCAATATGAAACAAAAAAATGTATAATAGAATTATAGAAATGTTGTGGTCCTAACGTGTTTGTCGTCTCGCAGACATTTCTGGGATGTCGTTTTGGGTTTTCCTCTTGACCTTCAAAAGAAACTGCTTCACTTTACAACGGGAAGTGACCGAGTGCCAGTGGGAGGGATGGCAGACTTGAATTTCAAGATTTCAAAGAGTGAAACATCAACTAACTGGTAATCATGCATACTGTACAAGGAGTTAGGGCTAGTGTATGCAGGAATTCAATATATAGATGCCTACAACTATGCTTTTAATTTTAATATGCATGTGGGAGCCCTTTCCTTGCTTATCAATATTCCCACACTCACTTTGACATGTTTATGATTCATGCACCACCTTGCTCTCTGGTCTACAGGTGTCCCAATACCATTCCTCTTCTCTACTTAACCCTTGCAGTGTGACTACCCCCACACTACAACGATTAAGTGCTTATTTTTATCTAGTGTCTAAAATAACAAAGATATAATCACCCGAACCTCGGTCCAACCAGACCAGTCCTTGCAGCCTATTTCCCCCACCCCGGCAGTGGAATGTCACTCGGCATCCTCACAACTAACACTGTATTAGATGAACTGGCGTTTTGACTTACTGGTCATTAGACCGCCTGAGCGGAGGGAGAGAGAGGCTGCAGGGTCCAGTCTAGCAATCAGATGGGACCAAGGTTCAGATGAGTATAGCTTTGTTATTTTAGACCCTAGCCCAAATGAGTACTTAACCCTTGCAATGGGGCTACCCCTACTTTGCCCTCTACTCCACCAGTCTAATGACCCTTGAGTCAACACGTCTAATACAGTTTTATTCTGCTTGGAGTTCTTCTTTAAGCAAATCGTTTGGACCATGGTTTCTTCCCTCATAGATTTCTGCTCCTGGCTGTGTGCTCACCTTCTGACTGGCAGGTTCAGGGACTGATCCTCTGTACCTTTACTGTGCATGGCACACTCCCCCACTGTTCTGCATGCAGCTTCACTGCCTATTTTCCAGGACAGCTTCACAGCACATTAACCTTTCTTTTCCTTGTGCAGCTCAATGCTATTCTTTCTTTACATTCATTGCACCTTATGCTTGTATCTTTTCTGTGACTATAGAAAGAAGTACATGCTCTGTTGTTCCTGTGTATTTGGTTCCATTCTTCTGTGGCCTCAACTGCTTCCCCCAGTCACCTGCTTACTGTGGTCAGGTCTCCTTCTCAACATAATAAAAAAAATTGGACAAAGAGTTCAGTGCTGCACATTTGGCCAGTCTAATGTATTTTATAACAGTCAGAGAGATGCCTACACTGACATCAGGGTCAATAGGGACTATTTACCTACCATTATGTTCTTTAACTGTGGAATGCAACCAGCCGCTCACAGAAAACAAACACAGGGAAGGATACAGATTCCTTGTGGACATAAAAAAGGAACTCAATTCCATAGAAAATAAATTATTCCACTACATAAAATATTTATATTACTTAACATCTTGCAACTAGCTGGTATAAAATGTCGTAATGTGTCTGTCCTTTCCAGGTTGCCAGTGGCACACACGTGCTTTAACCAGCTGTGTTTACCCACCTACAAAACAAAGAAGGAATTAAAGCAGAAACTGACAATTGCCATTTCCAATGCGGAAGGTTTTGGGCTGCAGTGAAGAAATACAGAGGCCTTTACAGACTTCAGCCTTTTATTTTCACATTTCTAGAATGTTTTATTTGTGCAACGAGTGCAGCAGTGCTGATAACTTATTGCTTTTAGAGAACGTGCAACGGATGCCTGACTTCAGAGGTACAAGGAGGAAACTTTGTAATTAGTAGAGTCTATTAGTATCAGCACTTCCATCTACTGTGTTTCTAAATGATACTGTTGTGCTGGAAAGACCGTTAGAATGTCTATTACCCATCATGGAACCAACGCAATAGACTCACTTCTGCAGATTACCCAGAGCTTGGGATCAATTCTGGTCAGCAGATTTTGCCAGCAAACTACTTTATAATTCCACTATTGGTTTACGTTGCTTATTAATATAACAAGAGGTAGATATATTTATAAAGAACTGCAAAAGTAATGGACAGTTTTTCTATTTTCTACTGTAAATAGGAAAGTATTGAAATTGTGTGAGCTTTATGAACTGTAATTATTGTGTATATATTTATGGTTTCTTTAAAAATGGTTACATGTTATGCTATTGCTATAGAGAAGCAGAGCTGTATACCTATACTCTTCATTATTTCTGCATTTTTTAAATTCTATTTACACACTTATGTTTGTGGGATCTACCAACATGCAGTCACCTTAGCAAGTCAACAGACAGCTTTGTTGTCCTGTCACATTGGCAATGTATTGCCCATGTGATCATACCAAAGGGAAATCACTAGCTACATGCCATTAAAAATGTTCGGTAGTGCTTATAAAATTGTCAGATATGGGAGCAGGAACTCCAATCTGGCCTTAGCCTTAAATAAATATTTATCTAATCTGCTAAGTTAGTTGTAGGTGGAGAGCAAGTAATGAACCAGATATGCAGTTTAAGGTACCCCAGCCTTTTTGTGGAAAAGCTCTATAACGTTCTGCTGGCAGTTTCTGCCCTTCATTGATTGATTTAGTGCCAATATGTTGTAAGATACACAATTCTGAGAAGTGCATGTATATTTGAGCACTGAGAAAGGGACATTTGAAGGGAACCTCACAGGTGAGAAAACTGATAGCGGAGGTGTAAAGGGAAGACAAATCTCAGATCTCCAACTGGCCCGACAGAAATGGCCCAGTTTGAATGTTTTTTTGCACGTAGTAATGTTTGTCACATGTTATGTGACAAACATTTTCCCAGTTATCTGGTTTTGAGGAATGATGCAGTAAATTGCATAAAGCCCAGCTCCAGCCAAAACTCTTGTCTTTCTCATCCATTGAGGGGCACAGAAATTAAGGAATTAAAAAGTCAGGTTATATTGCCACCTGCAAGAAGTTGGGACACTGGCAAACAAAGAACAGTTAAGACAGCGCACGTATAGTAAGTCCAGAGGCCTTTGTGGGATCTGATCATTAGAAGATAGGTCCTCTTTCTATGGCCCAATTTGTGCTCTCCTGAGAAGTCTTAAATTCCTTCCTCTTTCCTCTTCTCTGTCAGGTGAATATTGCTAGTAGTAGTACTAAGGCGACTTCCTCTCACAGGGGTAGATTGGATTCCTAGAATCATATTCAGTAACTGGTTAGGCAGGTTTGCAGTGTGGCTATCACACCCCACCACTCATCCATCTGATTCTGATGTTCTTCTACTCCAGTTTGGGTTTCTGTATATCCTCATCCCTGCTTACCCTTTTATGCAGGTAATAATCACCCTACTACCCTCTTCAAATTAATTCATGGTTACTACAATTAATTTGTTTGTTCAAGGTAGTACAAAAATCTTTTTTTTTGTTTTGGACACAGAAAAGGGATAGAGCCTCTCATTTTTTTTATTAGCTGTCTTTGTCCCCATTGGGCAAATATCTCCTAATTTTTCAATGGTGACACCAGTAAAATGGGGAAGGGTTAGATTTAGGGTTGCACCGATAACGATACTAGTACCGTACTGTTTGGCCGGGAAGCTGGCTTCCCAGCCAATAAGCATGGAGCCGGCCAAACAGCATGGAGCAGGCTTGCTGGGCAATCAGGAAGGTAATTACCCGCCTCCCAGCTTCCTGATTGGACGGAAAGCCAGCAACCATGCTGATTGGCTGGGAAGTCGGCTTCTCACAAAAATCAGCATTGATGCGGCCAATCAGCATCAAGCCAGCCAAACAGCATGGAGGCAGCTTCCTGGGCAATAAAGAAGCCAGGAGGCAAGTAATGACACGCCGCCCGCCTTCCTGATTGCCCGGTAAGCCGGCTCTAAGCTAGCAGAAGTACCGGTGCAACCTTAGTTAGAAGGTTTGTCAGTTAATCATTGCTATACCTTCATGTCCCTGTGACAACCACTTTCCAACCAACTTTTGACAACCAATTTCTTGTCTTGCGGTCATAGGGAAATGCATTTACAAAAAACGTTTTGGCTGTAGGAATTGTGTTTTAAATGTTTTAATAACTAAGCTTCTAGAAAAACAAGACAAACTTCAGCTTCCTGTTATTTAAAACAGAATAGTGTGCTTTTTATTATGAAACTGCTGTCTGCACAAGTCTTAAGGAGGCCCAATACTATTCCTCTTGCTATCCCATCTAACAGTTCTTGTGTAAGCTCAAGCCAATTGAAAAATGTAATTTTATCCAGGCAGGTTAACCACTGTAATTATTACACAGAGTATCACAGCCACTATCTAGGGGTTGCTGGAGAGCTGTGACATGAGACAGGGTAAAATAAAGAGCTTACAACACCATCTGTGTACAAGTGCTGCTAGATGGAATAGCAAGAGGATTGGCATGGGTCACTTGAAGACTACTCTACTGAGGGCATGATTCTTAAAAAGATAGCACAATAGCAAGTGCAAGTCTGTATAAACGTAATGGTACCATTTATAGCAACCTTCGTTCTCTGTGCGGGCTATATTCAAAGAGGACTGTAAATTCTACAGACATGTTAAAGAAGAAATTGAGTAGGGTAGGCACAAAACAGGCAACCAGTGTTTTAGTTTGTCTCTTTTTTGTGACCAAAAACTTGAGAAAAATGGGCATAAGAATGGTTATTTTAGCTGGCAATAGATACCAACATTCCATTTTATAACTGGTAATTCCAGGACTTTCTGTTATGAAAGATAAGTGGTAAATTAAAACAACCAGGCTACACAGTCTGAATTCTTGACAGCACTCCTATGGAAAACAGTTGAGATGCCCCAAAAAAGGACTCCCAGGTTGAAGGGTTTACCAGTTTACTACTGGAAATTGAAAGGATGTACACTAAGATAATAATGGAAGGGAAAAAAAATGATGTGCCTCAATATGCTCCAGTTGGCAATATTCAGTAGGTTATGTTTGTAAATGGCACCTACATTGTACCTTGATTTAAAACCTGCTATAATGTAAATATTAATCAGAATATAGCAATATACAAAGCAACACTCTAATGGGTTTGTCTAATAACAGTGCAATGACAGACAGCAGCCGCAGATTTAATTCAAGTCTGTTGATTGGATACAATGGGCTGTGGACCTATGGTACACCATCAATATCAAAGTAGCACGTTTCTACAGACCTAAATGCGGTTAGAATATTTAATGCAGGAATCTTTTGTCTTGTTTACCTTTTTTATAAGTAATATATATATCCATGTCCATGAAAGATTTATTTTTGCAGAGGAAGTTTGCGACTTTGAGAGAAGTGTGTCTCTCTAAAATGGTTTTCTGTGTTGAGATAACTTTAAAAAAAATGTGGAGTTGTAGTGTCGATTTCAGTAGAGTATATTACCAGTTTTTGATACTGAAGGAAAGTTTACTTTGTCAAATAAATGAGATGCTTGACTGACGATTTGCAATAATGACTTTGACCACATTCGAATGTTACTATTTGTTGTCATAAAATAACATTACAAAGATCATTTATTAATGTTTATTTAATAAATTACTTAATGTAGTTTTCTATGGACTATGACAAAAGCAAGATAACAGGAAAGTGTTATAAGCTTACAAAATTGTCAGACATATACAGGCAAAACGATGTAAATGTTTTATTCGGATGACGTTTAGAATTCTTTTTGCACTTATAGTAGCGTAGATGTAAAATGTGTATTACAAAGCTTGTATCTTCTGAGTTGTCTGTCATGACCACAATTGTTCTGCCACTTGCATGTTTTCCAGTATTGTATACCATATCTCATGTTCAGTAACCACACGTTAACGTATTGAAAAAAATGTTTTATCATTGTTCTCTTAGCATGGTGAGCTAGGATTCACTTTGCAATATCTTGCTTTTCTTGTTTGTTCAAAAGCATCTGTAAGTGCTTACTTTAAGTGCTGGGCAATACATTAGCAATTCTTGGCCTTTTTCTTTTCTAGATGTATTTGTAATGAACAAATGCCATGTTCCATAACTCATCATCCAGATGCATATTTAGTGATTTTACATTAAGCCTAAAGGCTGATTTCTGCTTGTTCTGATTTATGAAACGTTGTTACTTTTTCGACATCTCAAATCTCGACACACAGAAGAGGGCTCCTGTGCAGACATTTTAGTAGGATATCTTCTTTAGTGTCTTGCAATGACCTGGTAAAGGATCCTATATTTCTCCTGGTCCCTGTACAGGTACACAGCAATCCTGGCCCTGCCCTAACATAGATGTTGGGGTATTTTACAGAAGCCAACAAGAAAATAATCCAAAACTATTATGATAAATAGGGATGCACCGATACTTTGAGTACCAGTGCAGATACTTGGCATTTTCATGAGAACTACCAGGGTTGCAGCGGTTGCAGCTGGGACCTGCCTCTGGCACTCCACCACTGTCCTGAAATCATTAGTCTGTATTGTTTTAGAAAAACTGTCACATGACAATAAACAAAAATGTACCAGTACTTGGACTTGTAAGTACTTGGGCAAGTATCAGTACTTGTACTTGCAAAACTGGTATGGGTGCATTCCTTTATTTATAAAAAGGAAATCATACAATAAAACAGAGAGAGATGTACAAATCCCAGGAGCTCCGTGTGCTCCTTACAAATGACAGCCGCCTCCTAACTTTTACATTTTTCTCTAGTCTAGTATTGGAGCTGGAAAAGTATCCGTACTTGTACTGAGTACGGTACTCGGTATCGGTGCATCCCTAATCATAAATGCATAATTTAAATTAAAATCTAGTCTACCACTACATGGCCTTGTAGGCCTCACTCTAAGACATATAATGCCCACTGCTGGATCACTTAAAATAATGTGTATGCTTGCATAATAAAGCAAACTTACGTATAGGTTTTCCATGTTTTACAGATAACAGGTCCTGCTTTCCCTAGCCGCTGGTGGCTTCATGGAAGCTATTCCTGCTCCTAGTGGCCTCTTCCCTTGTACAAAGAGTGATGATGCAAATTCCAGATGCAGTGGAACACCATACTTGCACTTGGCACCATTCCATGCTATTTTTACATAGTCAGGTTGAAAAAAGACACAAGTCCATCGAGTTCAACCTATTTTTAGCTGCCTGTCTCCCGCTGGGAAGATTTCCCTTCAACTCCTGTCATGGAGATGCAAAAAGAAGTATGAGGAAATCTCTCCAAAGCAAGCGCAATTCCACCTTCATTCACACAGGAAACGGCCCGCACGTACAGCTCCGTGCTGCTTGGAGGGCCGTACCGAACAGCTCCCGGGAAGGACAGGTGCTGCGTGTGATTAGTACGCAGCCCCCGTTCTTTATGGGAGTACGCGGCCGTACGCCCCCCTACGCTCACCAGCCTTGCACGTCCGTAGGGGTGCATGTTTCCTGGCTCGGACACAGACAGGATCCATCCTGTCAGCATACAAGTGCGCTCATCCGCACCCGGACGGACATGCAGGGCGATTGAGCGTAGGAGGGCGTACGGCCACGTACTCCCATAAAGAAAGGGGGCTGCGTACTACGGTAATCACACGCAGGACCTGTCCTTCCCGGGAGCTGCTCGGTACAGCCCTGCACGGAGCTGTACGTGCGGGCAGTTTCCTGTGCGAATGATGGCTAAAGATTGTCATCAGAACAGGTGTCCCATTTGGAAGATTTCCAGCTCTCATGACAGCACAATCTTCTGTATTTCACATCACTTTCTGTCTCTGTGACAACTGACACCACGACAAAATGGGGAGGGTGAATCTACCTAGCAGGTAAAAGGAAGAGCAATAAAAACTTGGCAGAGAGTTGAACCCTTCTGCACTCTATCCAAAATGTAAAAAATATATATATTGTCTGTATATACACTTTAAGGGGTGTATTTATAAACAATTCTCAGAGCAAGTGAACGGTGAAATTGGATGTAAATTCCTTCTGTGCGGAAGGAAGCAAAAACTAATGTTATTCGCATATTTTCTATCCAGGTCAAAAGTAATATCAGGTAAATACAGCATGATGGCCACAAGATGGAACTACGGAGCACGGGAAATAAACACTTTTTTCTTATACTTCCCAGCTCCATCTACTAGACATAATGCAGTATTTTCATGATATTACATCCGACCTGGAAAGAAAAATATGCTATCATTCATTTTTGCCTGCGTATATACAGAACAGTTCAACATGCAAGTAAGAATGGCTCTTTGAATCGTTTATAAAATATATAAAAACGTTAATATAATATTTATAGATACACCTGGAGGTGTCAGGTTAATGGAAGTATTAATTGGAAGTATGACCCTCTCAAAGCTACAGTGTATCCCTCCACTTTTTACTGATGGCCACCAGGCTGAATGATGTCCAGTGTCCCTTAAAGGAGAACTATGGGGTCAGTGTTTTTCCCCATAGTTCTCCTTTGGGTAACGGGAGGACACAAACTAGCGTCCTCCCGTTACCCTAAGCTCAGTATACCGCGAGCTACAGCTCGCGGTATACTGAGACGCCGCACTTGGAGCGGATCCCGACTTAGATGACGGGATCCGCCCAGCTGCGTGAGTGACAGCTGGCTCTGTCTATCTAGAGGCAGAGCCAGCTGTACCCGCCCTCTCCCCCGTCCATTCCGCCAGTCAGCGCTGGCAGATCGGAGCGGGGAGAGGGGAATCCAGCCCCCTCCCCCTGTCACGGCAGAGAGCCGTGACAGGATCGAGAGGTGAGGGAACCCGGTATGTGTTCCCTCACCTCCCGATCTACTGAGCCGACCTGTGACAGTCTCATTGTCACAGGTCGGCTTAGAACTATGAGGTGAGTGGAAATCACTCATGTCATAGTTCTCCTTTAACCCACTTTTTGTGAGTCCAGGTTGTTTTAGACTTATACCCTGGGGATGCATTCATCTTGTTGCCTGAGCTCACAGGAAAATGCTGCAGACAATGATGCTCACGCATCACAGCATAAACATCTTCAGCAATGATGACCTCCCAGCACCAATGCTTGTCACATGACTAGCCAGAATACAATTTATTCATGTAGGCCAATAAAAAATGTGGAGGGGTTCCTGAAAAGGAACCAGAGGCTAAATTGTTAAGGTGCCCATACACCTTACAATCATCGTATGAAAATTTCCATTCAATGATCGAACCGTCGTACAATTTTCGTACGGCGGCCCCATCCTGCCCTGACCATCTCACAGTTAAATTAGCGTCTTTAGCAGAAATCACCTGGATGAATTTCGTTAATCGACCGCACGGATTTTCGTTTGCACATGAGCAGTGTTAATCGTACGATCGACCAAAGTTTTCTAGCATGTTTAAAAGACGAACTTCTTACGATTGTGCAGTATTTGCGATTGTAGACTCCCCATCAACCTTGCGAATATCGGACAAAAACACGGTCTTAAACGAAATTCGGCCGATATTCGTAAGGTGTACGGGTATATTTTACGCATAGGTTAGGAAGTCAAAATCATGGCTGGTCACAGAATAAATTCACAGATATTTTTGCCACTGAAAAGTACCGTGCAGAAATATATTATAGCAGGTTTTTGGTGCCAAACGTTAACTGCACTGGAAGCAACTAGCATCTGAGGTTATAGAACAAATAACTACAATGCTGTTCTCATTTGAAGATTTATCTGCAACTGATGAAGCAATTTTGTGTGTAAACATTTAGTTACTGCATTAGGGTTCTTTACCAATCCATAAAAAACTTTGAGGGCTCCATTTACCATAAAAGTATACATATCATATGTATCACCAGTGTCTAAGGCCAATAACACAAATAAAAGTAAGTATTTTATTTTCATTAAATAAACCATTTCTTAGAACAGACCATGAGGCTCAAACCTCAACAAAAACATATTTAAGTTAGTGTCATATGTCCTTGTTATTGCAGGTCTGTGACTGGGTCCTCTTCCTAAATTGAAGGCGAGCCTTCATGTAGACTAATGGAACTGTATAGAAAAAAGTGGGAAAAGAATATGTAAAAAAGTGAGTTGTTACTCATGGGGACCAATCCAAGTCCAATTTTATATTTTACTCTTTGGCAAATGAAACAAAGAATCTAATTGGCCATCATGGTCAACAACTCACCCATTGAACATTTTATTTTCTTACTTTTTTAAGCTTCTTTATTAAAAGTGTTTTTCTTAATTCTGTTGTATGTATTTCTGGGTAGGAAGAACCATTTGAAAATGTATGTTGAACACAAGACAGTTGTTGCCTGTATGTCTAAAAAGCTTTATCGCTGACTTTGTTTAGAGAATTAAACATTGCCTTAGAATCTTTTCTTTTTATTTATTAATTAGATTTTTTTTACTGTATGAATAATACCTCAGAAAAATACTGCTGTTTGCATAAATTATAAATTCATTAGAAGTGTTAGGGACACATTTTATACTTTGTACAAAAAAAATAAAAAAAAATATGTCTGCACTTTGTACTCACCTATAATTGTTTTAGTCCGGTATTTTTTCATATAAACATGTTTTTTGTGTCTTTATTTTGTTAAAATGTATTTACCAAACATTCTTTATAGGACATGCATGATAAGCTTTTTAACTGTTTAGAGGGCTTTAATGGACCATAGGACATTGAAGCCCAGATTCCCAGTCTAAATTTAGCAGTGCAAGAATGCCTTGCTTAACTTGGCTATAATGCTGACCATATATACATATACATATATATATATGTATTTATATGCACACACTATATTGCCAAAAGTATTGGGACGCCTGCCTTTACACCAGTGGTTCTCAACCTTTCTAGGGCCAGGACCCCTTGGTAACATTTGTGGTGACCCCCAACAGGAAAACTTAGGGATGACGTGGCTGCTGCAGCGATATCTGGCGGCGTGGCGGGAGAACTGACACTGCTGCGCTAGGAGAGGGCTGAGGAGGACTCTCACCTAGCACAGCAGAAATCACAACGACCCACAGGTTCAGAACCACTGCTTAAAGGAGACAATGAATCCCAGAGGAATACAACAAATCACAGCAATAGTCCATTATACTATAATGTTCTATTGCTGGGATTTGTAGTCCTCTGTAACTAGTGTTATTCTGTGTTGCGCTGTAGAATGTATTATTGCTGGGATTTGTAGCCCTCTGTAACTGGTGTTATTCTGCGTTTGCGCTGTAGAATTTATTATTGCTGGGATTTGTAGTCCTCTGTAGCTGCTGGTATTCTGCAGTATGCTGTATAATGATTATACGGCGCAACGCAGAATAACATCAGCTATAGAGGTGGAACTAAGGGGCCAAGCCCAACCCCTGAAAAACAACCCCACACCATAATCCCCCTCCACCAAACTTTACACAATGCAGTCAAGCAAGTACCGTTCTCCTGACAACCGCTAAACCCAGACACGTCCATCGGATTGCCAGACAGAGAAGCGTAATTCGTCACTCCAGAGAACACGTCTCCACTTCTCTAGAGTCCAGTGGTGGCGCGCTTTACACCACCCATCCGTCACTTTGCATTGCACTCGGTGATGCAAGGCTTGGATGCAGCTGCCCGGCCATGGAAACCCATTCCATGAAGCTCTCTATGTACTGTTGTGCTACAGCAGAAATCACAACGACCCACAGGTTCAGAACCACTGCTTAAAGGAGACAATGAATCCCAGAGGAATACAACAAATCACAGCAATAGTCCATTATACTATAATGTTCTATTGCTGGGATTTGTAGTCCTCTGTAACTAGTGTTATTCTGTGTTGCGCTGTAGAATGTATTATTGCTGGGATTTGTAGCCCTCTGTAACTGGTGTTATTCTGCGTTTGCGCTGTAGAATTTATTATTGCTGGGATTTGTAGTCCTCTGTAGCTGCTGGTATTCTGCAGTATGCTGTATAATGATTATACGGCGCAACGCAGAATAACATCAGCTATAGAGGAATACAGCAAATCGCAGCAATAGTACATTATACTATAATGTACTATTGCTGGGATTTGTAGTCCTTTGTAGCTGGTGTTATTCTGCATTGCGCTGTATAATGTACTATTGCTGGGAGTTGTAGTCCTCTATAGCTGCTGGTATTCTGTATTGTGCTGTATATAATGTATTATTGGTGGGATCTGATGTATTCCTCTATAGATGGTGTTATTCTCCATTACGCCGTATAATTTATTATTGCTGGGATTTGTAGTCCTATATAGCTGGTGGTATTCTGCATTGCGCTGTATAACGATTATATGGCGCAATGCAGAATACCACCAGCTATATAGGAATACACCATTTGTAGTCCTTTATAGCTGATGGTACATATACAGCGCAATGTACCATCAGCTATAGAGGACTATAAATCCCACTACCCCAGCAATACATTATTGCAGCACCGTGGTGGGGGGAGTGCAGGCTTACCTGAGCAAATTGTGAAAAAGTAGAAAGCACAATCTTTTTGGTAGCTGCACTGTGGATATTACCGAGTTAAGTGTGCCATCAGAATAAAAAAAAAACACATGCTATTGGCTATTTTCCCAATAGTTTTGGCAATATAGTGTATATAGGAGAATCAAAACGTAAAGGCAAAATACATTTAACAGCTCCAATAGCAGTAACTTTGAGCACTTGAACATATTACTTTTCCACATGCAAGATGATGCACTTGTATCGTTCAACTAGCTTCTGTATTCCTGCAAAGAAGAAGCTTTTCAGCTGTTGCTGAAGCCAGGGGTGCACTACTTCCTTTACTTCATCATCTTAGGTGAACCTGCGACCGTCAGCATGTGGAAGATGTTTGAACCCAAGCTGTGGCACTGTCTCTACTGTCGCTGCTCCTTAATGAGGACGTTGTCATGGTGCAGCAGGACTGTTTTGAACTGCATTCCTCTTTTGCTGAGATTTGCAGGTTTGTTTATTTTGCAGCAATTCACAGTAATTTGCACTGCTCACTCTTTGCCCATGCACTTGCAAATGCACCAGAATAGGCCCCTTCATGTCCCAAAACAGTGTAATCATGATTTTCTTGGCTAAGGGCTGACTTTTGAATTTCTTTTTCGCTGGAGAAGACAGATGTAAGCTGTTTGGGAACACATCAAATGCAGCCTTTCCTATACCTGTAGTATCAGTCCTGATACTGAGTATTTGGGCGAGTTCTCGTACTTGCCCAAATGCTCCCAATGCCTATCCTGATACTGGAACTGCCAGTATCAGGAAGCCGGGCAGCGAATCATTACATGCTGCTCGGCTTCCCGATTGGCAAGGAAGCCGGCTCCATGCTCCCTCGTCACCAGGGAACATGGAGCTGGCTTCCGGGCCAATGAGGAAGCCAGGTGACAAGTCATTACACGCTACCCGGCTTTCTTACCAAAAAAAAAATATTGCTACTCGATACCGAAAAAACGGTATTGCTGCATCCCTAGTTTGTGTGTAT